>NC_138069.1:20971559-21209059 GCF_964194185.1 Rhinolophus hipposideros | reverse complement strand
AGAGAGAGAGAGAGAGAGAGAGAGAGAGAGAGAGAGAGAGAGAGAGAAATGGATTCATCTTTCATTTAAAGAAGTAAGCCTTCAGGGTCAACTGGTTAAGTGACGTGTACCAAGTTCATTCAAATGCTAGATAATGTTCTGGTTATGTAGAATGTTTGGAGGGATTTGTCTTCTGGTGAAGCTGAAAAGTCACCACGTCAAGGCTGTCAATGACTCATTGCAAAGGTCGGAGAGGGGAGGAAATATTATTCCCTCCCCCCAGGGCAGCATAAATGGTTGAATTCATCCTCCCAGGTTTCAAACCTGCTTTTGAAATGTCCTGAACTGGATAAAGCAGCGAGGGACAGGGAGAAGAGGGAGTTGCTTTATTGTCCAGTTTGGCCCCTCAGTAGACAGCACAGCCATTTTTTAAATCATGTATTTAGCTAGCCTTAAAAAGGGGGGTTGCTTTTGACCAGGGAATTTCATATTTAGGAATTATTTACCTCTGAACAACTCCATAGAATCTCTAGGGGTAGGTCATATCCATCAATAGTTTAAAAAAACTCTCCAAGTTATTCTAATATGCAGCTAGAATTGAGAATCATTGGTTAGAGTCAGAAAAATCTGGATTTTTAACCCCATTTTACTATAAATCATTTCAAACTCTAAGCTGGTTTCCTTATCTGTAAAGTGCAACAAATATTATATTAGGCTTCAATAAATATAGAAAAAGAAAAGAACACACTCTTAAAATTATGTTAATCCTTTTCTATCCTACAATAGACACTTTCCCCCACAAAGAGTTACAAAAGTGACAAATGTCTTGTTACCATATTCAAATGTAATGAATTTAAAATAACTTGGTTTTTTTGAAAAAAGATGATTAATTCTGACCAAGCATCTCCCCCTCTTTGCTGAGTGAATAATAATAATTAATTTACAGTAAGTAGGTGATTCTCATTCTACTCACACTGAGAGATTTTCTGGCTAGAACCAATGTGGAAGATCCAGTCATCTTGGCTGTCTGCCTATTCATCTGCCGGATTATTCTTCTTAACAAACAGACCCAGCCACAGCAAGACCAATTCATGCCCAGCTGAGACAATTATCCTTATCACCATGCATCTTCTGGGAATGTTCCCCAATCCCTGCCACATGTCCTCTGTCTCCTTTTGTAATGACAGAGCAACCGTTTTTGGAGTGCTTTTTCTGTGCCATTCAATTTCTGCTGATATATTATTGCATTGAACCCTCACTACAGCTTTGTGAATGAAGTATACTATCTCCATTTTACAGAGGAGGAAATAGGCTTAGAGAGGTGACAAACTGGCCTGTGGGCACAGAGCTAATATTTAACATCTAGATTTGAATTCAAGTCTGTCTGGCTTTTAACCATTACACTAAATTCCTTCCTGACCAACCCAGATTTTTTTCCTTTCTTCTTGCTCAAATCAGAGAACAAATGAAGTATCTATCCATCCCAGAAGACCTAAAATTAGGATTTCTATTATTATAATAACTAACATTTATTGAGAACTTACCAGGCACCAGATACTCTATATGCCTTTTTCTTTCCTTTTGAACTATTAATACCTCTTCTAGAATTTCCATATATATATACATATAAAAATATATAATTTTTAAAGTAATGGAATACTTTACATGTTGAAAATTATGTATATATACTTACATACATATATCACATCTACTCTGTTTCTCACACTCTTTGCTCCTACCCCTCTGCTCATAGGAAACTATTTGCAGTTCCGAGAACCAGCCAAATCATCTCTTGCTTCTGATTTTTTGCATATAGTCTTTGGCAGCAGGCTCTTTCCATACCACTTTGATTCTCCCTACTCATTCTTTAGAAGTTGGTTTTTCTTACCCTCCAAAGATGGCTTTATGTGTCCCACATCTGAATGATCCTTTTGATTAGCATTTAGGCTATATTTTCATTTGCAATTTGTTTGTCCCCTCCATGATGTTGGGAGCCCTTGTACCATAATGACTGATACCTCAGCTATGCATAGCAAAGTGCTGACATATGGGAGACCCGTAGAAATTTTTTAAAAATAAGGTAATTAATTGAAATTTCTGTAATCTACACTAAATCACGTAAGCTACACCTCATGTCATTTCAACCCATGCATTGCCAGCCTCTGAAGTGGAACCAGAAGTTATTTGGTACAAAAATGCCAGGAACATGTAGAACTGTTTTATTTAATCAATGACTTTCTCTTTCATTTTCAATTATTAACTTTTCCTGGGCCATTCTCAGATTTTACCTTTGAGAGACATAGAAACATTAGCTAAAATATCAGTTTGTTTCAGATTTAGAAACAGGAATAGAGAGCAGCTGTATTCATTAAATTGCTTACCACAATCCAGATTTTGGGTCCTTCTTGACACATGGCACAAAATTTCAACTCTTTGGAATTAATGTAAAAATTTAAAGCAGAGTGCTTTGGCTTAAAATATGAAAGCAAAACAGGATGCTATACCATAAGGACTGTGTGCAGGATCTTTCTCTTGACTATAAAACTAAAATATTTGCCTCCCCAGAGAGAGTCCAAGCATACTCTTCAAAGAAAAAAAATTAGAACAATATCAAGCATTATAGTATTAGGAAAAAACCCAAACTGTGTGAGTTGAAATAAATATGAGACTATTATCATTTAAAATAGAGAATCCTGGGAGCTGAAAGGATTTGCTTTTTGAAGGATTCATCAGTTACAATCTGCATTCAGGTATGTGACCTGCGTTTGAGACCTGTGGGATGTGGTGCTGAAAGAACAGTTCCTGCAGAAGCTTTTTCACCTACACCAGGAAAGACGGGGGAGGGAGACCTGGAAATCCTCTCCAAGTTGGGAAGCATTAGCAACACATCTGTTTCAATAGAGATGGTCTCAGAGACACCAGAGAACACTGTTGCTGAGAATGTGCCCTGGCTGAGAACTACTTGCAGTCGAAACACCTGGCAGATACATCTTAACATGCAGATTTTTAAAATATGGCAGACTTGGTATCTATCGTCAAACTGCCTTCTAAAAATTCTGCTCTTTATAAACATTCCCAGAAGAGACAGGAATGTGTCTTTCTGCACATTCACCAACCTGAATGTGCTGTGGATCAAGGGTTGACAAACTTTTGCCGTAAAGGGCCAGATAACAAATATGTTCAGGTTTGTGGACTGCACAGTCTCTGTTGCAATTACTCAAGTCTGCAGTTGGCATGCAAAAGCACTCATTGGCAATACGTAAACACATGCGTATGACTCTCTTCTGATAAAACTTTTTGTTTATGGACATTTCAAATTGAATCATATCATTTTCACGTCACGAAATGTTTTCTGATTTTTTTCAACTATTTTATAATGTAAAAACCAGCAACAACATTGTAGTTTGTGTACCAAAGGAAAATAGGCAATGGGTTGGATTTGTCCCATGGGCTGTGATTTACTGATCCCCGGGATAGATCCTCAGCATCAGCTGTAGAAAAATACAGAAATTTCTTTTGGACTAGCACTCAACTTCCACAACATGTATACAAGGTAAAATTCCTGTGGACTTCCCTTTTAAAAGGATATAGGAAAAGAACAAACTTTTATTTCAACTCAATGGCAATGCCCTGCAAGGGAGCTGGGAGACTTAGCCATGTGCTCATAAATTAAGTTCATAAGTCTCCAACTTTAGACCCCTTTGGAGCCTTGTCATGAGAACTTCTGAGGCCACCAAGAATTGAAGGGGGCTGCTGAGGCTGCAGTAGGAGTAGGTGATGAAGGTTACCTAGCTGGGAGAATCGTCTTATTGTGACCACATGAGGCAAGAGTCTGCCATTGTTCTGGCTCACAATACTTGGCTTCTATGGCTTCAATATTGGGGGGGGGGACTTTTGCCCAACTAATAAGACATCAAGATTTTGCCTAAGAACTTGTCCACAAATTTATGTAAATTTCCACATTTTGCATTTCTACAACTATTATTGCAACATAGCAAACATGTCTGTTAAGTTTATTGTCTCATTGTGCAAACTGTACAGATTCAGAGCACTACAGCTGCCTACCTGCTGGCCCCCTACTAGTAACTGATGCTGCTTGAACCAGAATTCTGATCCCCTAACGTGCTCTTTCCACTGCTCCACTGGGACTCTCAAAAAATCCCACTCAACAAAAAGACAAAGTGTTTTATTCAATTCATATACATTTTATTGCATATTTCCATGTATTCATCATTTCCATGTTCATTTCATGTTCTCATCATTTTATGCACTTGTATTGATACCCTCAATATTATATGGTAAAATTCTATTATTAAAATATAATTTTGAATCATGCGATCATATCCATGTCACCATCCTCAAATATTATAAATGTAGATATTTTGATTCTGAGTAAATCCTTAAGCTCTTAAGACCTGGACAGAGGACCCAGTTAACCTGTACACAAATTCCTGACCCTTGGAAACTGTGAGATAGTATATTTGTGTTGTTTTAAAATGCTAAATTTATGGTAATTTGTTACATACCAATAGAAAACTAATACACTCTCTTAGAGAGAATTAAAACCTTTCTTCAGGTACCTGTGTATATTATTTAATCTTGGTTTTTTGCATACCACTGCATCTCACAGTAAGAAAGGATTCTCTTTCCTCTCATCAGTCACAGGTCTAAGCTTTCTGCTTTGCTATTGAATCATTGGTTTTTCAACAACTATTCTCCACTTGGCACCCTTGACAAAAAGTGATCATCTCTCATCTTAAACACACTGAAGACTCATTTAGAAACTCCCTTTCCATGCTGAAAATTTGCCTCCCAATTCTAAACTTTTCTCCAAACCCTCCTGGCACTACACATTGAGATTTCGCAAACCCACTCAGTAAGGGATGGGAAATCTATATACTGATAGCTGGACGTGTCATCCCTGTTAGGAGAATTTGTATCCACAAAAGCAATGAAGTCTTAAGGAATAGAACAGAGGTCCTAAACATGATTTCAGATGGCAAGATGAATGTAGGAGAAATTTGGGCAGAGGACAGAGGCAGAAGTGAATTTTACATCTGAAATCAAACCCAGGCACTCATGGCTATAGATGAGGTTAGTATTGCAACACAGGTATGACCCAGGGTATACTTCTCATATTTTCCTAATCAAAAAGTCCTCCCCTCTCATTCAGGATCCTCATATTCAAGCCCTGTCTAGTTTTTCTGGTCTTATGTATTATCACCCTACAAGGGTTGTGCTCTCCAGCCAATCAGGATTTCTCTCTGTTCTCCTCGGTTTCTCAAGCTGCCAGGAATGACCTCACCCAACTTCCCCTTAGAGACTTGTGGTTTGGTTTTCAGAAGGCCTTTACTCATCTGTACTTTTCTTTTCCTTTGTGACACTTATTACAGTCTGAGCAGCATTGTATTTGAATACTTGTCTTATCTCCTATATTATGAACTCCCACAACACCTTGAATATTCCATGGCACAAAATAAGTACTCAATAAATACGTAATGAATTGAAATGATTAAACAGACTGTTCCTTTTGTTTCTCCAGAATTCCCCTCTTAGTTCAGGGAGTGTATACTTGGCTCAGATATTGTCTCTCCTGCATTTGAATTACTTTAGGATAATAAACAGAACTGGTCTTTGAATACAAAAAAAAAAAAGATGAATAAGGCTAACTCAAAAATTCACAGTTTTTTTTAACAAGAATAAATTTCAAAGTGGTTTCTTAGACATTATTCAATGTCTTCAAAGGTAAAAAAAAAAGAAAAAACAAGCAAATTTGATTTCCATATCATCAGGTATACTAGAATTTTGGGAAGAATACTTAAAAATCTACAGAAATAGTTATATATCTAATAAAATCAGATATGCCTTCCCTATGGGAAGTTTTTATTTATTGGGAAGTTTTTATTTATGTATTATCCTGAATGAATTAAAGACTTCTCAGGATCCACGTGTAAAAAGCACTGGTAAGAATCCAAATAGTGGTATCGATCATTATAGTATGCTTTAAGATTGTATTTTAATTACTGATTATTGAATTTTTAAATAAGTAATTATGGCTTGACAGCCAATGTCAAAAATTACATCCATAACAATGACTAAATCAACTAACAATATTACATCCTGATTGTATTTTGTTACAAGGATAATTCCCAAGGTCTACAACCACCAGACTTACCACTATGCTATAGGTATGTTATAAATCCTATCCAGGTCTTAAGTTACTCAAATTTTTTAGTTTGATAATTAATTTTTAGTTAAAATTAAGCCATAAAAATAAATTATTATATTAAAAGTAAAATACTTCACCAGATAATTAATCTACTACAATTTTTGCATGGTATTTTAATCTGATTTTCCTTTGATAATACTCCTAACTTATGTATTCAATACATGTATGGTTTTGAGAATTTTAGATTAGTCCATCTTAATATACTCTAATTATTCCAAGAATTGATCAGTCAATCTTATCACAAAAGACTGCAATATATTTTTTTTAGGTATAAATGTTATAGTCAAAAAATCCTTTCTGATACAACTAATGATATTATAGTATATTATTCGAGCATATATTCATATTGAACATTTTTTATAAGAAATAAACATTTTAGCAAGTTAACATAGTTAGACATCAAATAGTTAAAACTGAGTAAATTTTAATATAAGCTCTGCTTTGAAATGGCAATCTTTAAAAACATTTGCCTATATTATTTTGTTATTTTTGGTGTGTTTTTATATAATATGTTTCACATACACCTCTGACTATACCTTTGGTCTAGGATACCTTTAAGAGGCAAATATCTGAGAGTTTTAGGATTGTAATAGAAGGTAATCTGACTTGGTTTCCCAAAATATATTTTCACTTTGGTCATGCCTAAGACTGATTAGTAATCCTTAGCTACATACTGCATACGTTCTAGTTACCGTTGAAAAACAAAAGTTCCAGATAACATTAATTCAGCTCATGTTTATTGTTTACCTACTGGGTCACAGAAATTGGGGTGAGGCTCTGAAGAAAATAAAACAACAAAATTTGTAGAGAACAGTTACAACTTAGTATTCCATGTCTCACTTTATTTTTACTGACACCACAGTTTTATATTCCCATTTTGTTGATGAGGGAACAGAAATCGAGTTTATGCAATTTCCCCAAATTCACTCAGCCAGTGGAGCACCCACCATTGTAGCCCAGATATTCTCACTTCAAATCCCATGTCGTTGTCAAGCATACCACACTCCACATAAATACTCTGCTATTTCTTAATAAGAAATGGAAATTGGGGTGATATGATTAAATTAATTACCTATTTTTTTCTCTGTGTTTCCAATATAAATAACTATAAAAACTTGAAACATTGAACAGATCCCATTTTGTATCCATTTGTCTTAATTGTCAAAGATCTGGAATAATAAGGCATATCAGGGAGCTGGTTGAACAAGGAGTTATTTATTAACACAAAAATAAAATCAGAGAAAAACACTGGGATAAGAAGGCATTACCAATGCATTTATGTTTTCTGAATCTATATATAACTATAAAATTCTCAATGAAAGAATTATTCACTATTTTTTCCATTTTTTCCCTCCCATATCTCTTAGTATCTGTCATTCATATTCTTGCCTGTTAGCTGTTTATGTTGGAGCCAGGATGTGCCCTCGTCTTGTGGAGCCAGCAAATTCCTGTCTGGAATGAAAAGAGCTTCTCTTTTCAGATGGTCATTTTATTGGACTCCTTTTCTTTGGGCATTACTTAGCTTATGCTCAAGGGGATACTAAAATAAAAAGTTATCTTTTTACATGTTAAGTGTAAGTTTTATGTCCAGGTTTCTTGAGCCACTCACTCTATAATAACAACAAAAATATTCCCGATAACAGTAAAATGGTTGGATTTTGAGTCTGTTTGTAACAGAGATGGTATCAGCTGATTCAGGACCCCAGGGTGCTGAAGACATACACCTCTCTGAGAGTTTGAGTGGGACATTTTCTGCCCTGATACAAGAGCTAGGATTACCTTTATTTTAGTAGGGAGAAACCTTAATGTTATTGCTGCAAGCTTTTGCTTTCAAGGAGTGAGGGGCTTCTGTATGTCAAACATATCATGGTTATTCTTAAAGCAAATAATTAAACTAGGACAGTAATTTATCTGGTAAGAAAAAAGGGGTTTAAAAATCCCAATTAAAAGATCAAGTTCCAACAGAGAGCAGTCTCTAGGAGAATATGAGAGATTAATAGAGGTTAGTTGTTCTTTTTTAGAGAGAGGAAGAGAGAGCAGAACAGGTAAGAGGCACTTGAACTCTATTACTTGAAAATATATGGATAAAATGTGATGAAAAGTTAAAATTTATAAATTCTGGTGAGTGAATACATGGGAGTTTTTTTTAAATTACCCTCTGCTTTTCTGTAGTTTTGAAATTTTCATTGAAAAGGAAGGATGAAAGGGAGTTGGAGTAAACAAAGGATTCATTACTGTTATTTTTCTCTTCGGATAGCAAAAAGTTAGAGAGAATTATTTTTATTTTACATAATCAGAATGAGACTGTTATAACAATAATGTAAAATCCGTGAGGTTTTGTTTTTTGGTAAATAAACAAAAAACAGGAAAAGAAACTGGAAAAATAAATAAGTACTGTGTTTCCCCGAAAATAAGACCTAGCCAGACAATCAGCTCTATTGCATCTTTTGGAGCCAAAATTAATATAAGACCGGGTTTTATTTCACTATAATATATGACCCGATCTTATATAATAGAATATAAGACCCGGTCTTATATAATAGAATGTAATATGAGACTGGGTCTTATATTAATTTTTGTTCCAAAAGACACATTAGAGCTGATTGTCTGGCTAGTTCTTATTTTCGGGGAAATGGTACATTTTTTAAAAGCTTAGAAACGCATTGGGACCATTGTGGCTGGTAAAGAGGTTGGACAGGTTATAGGGTGTTTTTGTTTGTTTGTTTGCTTGCTTTTTTTTCTATTACATCCTGTAACTGAATTGATTGTCTGGCTCTTACTTACAGATTTTCATTTAGGAGATTAAATTGCACCTGTGAACCTGCTCCAAGGAAACTAGAACATTAGAGCCTTTGAAGTGAATATCTATTTTATCATATTGGTCAGCATTTAACATTTGTCTCCTTCCCATTTCAAGCAAAAGGAAATTCTGTGATTGACATTGGCTTTTGAACATTAGAAAATAGTAAACACCCAGTGTATGAACCTGGGAAGGAAACCCCAACAGCTCCCTACTAAGAAGGTGATTATGTCGTGTCTTATTAACTAATCCTTTGGTGGAAAGGATTTGCCTGGAGGACATTTATAAATCCTCATTTCACGCCTTCCTCCTAATGATCATTTTCTCTCTCAGCTGTCTCAACTGCTGAGGTGCTTTGTATGAGGTGACACTTGATTCTGATGAGGGGTTTAATTTCCTTTTATTTTTATTTTTCATTTTAGATAATCAACCTTCATAATAGAGTAAGGCACTAACAGCTTGGTTCAATAATTCTCCATCAGCAATTTTGGATATACTCAATACATGTATTTTTATCTAAAATAACATTCTGGACACACATTTAAAAATAACACTCTTTATGCTTATAAAAGTAATGCACAGTTATTATAAAGATTTTGGAAAAATATAAAAATGAAGGAAAGAATAAATTCAAAGTTACTCAAAATCCTGCAACTCATCTCCTATTAATATTTTTATATATGTTCTTACAGGTTTCCCCCATGTGTATATATTCATGAAATAGCAGGGATTCATTTCTGCATGTACACTTGGAATTATTAAAAATATTTCATAATTTCCTGTTAGCATTGTACATATATTTGAAAAACAACCTGTTTTTAGGTAGCTAATGAACACTTTAGTCACCACGTATTGAGCCGCAACTCAGTAGTGGCCTGTCAGGAAAATTCTTAGGGTGTGGCAGAGGTATATGGAAAATAGCAGTCATTTTTAAACATATATACCAAACATTATGATAGTGTCAAATTGCTCCATAAAACCCTGCAAGGCTGAAGTTGCAGGACATGATCAAGCTCATTATTGCAAACTCAGTGTGATATTCATGATACATCTAAATATACTCGGAGGAAATGGAGAACTAATATTTATTGAGCGCTTACTTTGTGTCAGGCAGAGAGCTGAATATTTTGCAAAGATTGCCTCATAGATGGCATCTGCAGGGTGGAAAGTGAGGTTTCTAATCTCTGTACTCATAAAGTAGGAAATAGGTAATGTAAGTTTTAATCCTACAATTCAAGGAGGAAAAAGACAGAGGGTGGGTTTTGATCAGAAATATTTGAATCCACTGTTTAGTCAAGGTAAACTGCATAACTCCTCTGCTTTCTCCTTGGAGGCCCAGTCTTAGTGAGTATTAAAATTGCATCTTCTATTGAGGAGATTTTTACCTTATAAGAATGCAGTGCACTTCATTTTGTATAAAAGATATTCTTTGCACTGCCATTTCGGGATGGCTTCGTGCATGCCACTGCTTACTTGCTGTCTAGCATTCTCTGCCTTCCTCTGATTATAGGTGATAGAACATGCCTCCAGAATACATTTCCCTAAGTCATATATGCTACGGACTCACATCACAAGTCATTTCAAAGCAAAGTGGCAAGTCCTTTACTGCAGAATTACAGGAAATGCACATTTGATCTGGTGCATGAAAAGTGGAAGCTCTGTTTTGTTGCCCATGTGATGGAAATAGCTTGCACATTGTTTTGGATAGCCCCTTCACAAAGTCGGACTTAAGGTGGCCATAAACCTAATACTGCTCTTATGTTTGTAACTGTCCTAAGTAATGTATCCTCTGTCTTACTAGGGAGAGACATGACAAAAATCGCCACGTGTTCACATGGCTAAGGCTTTTATTAGGAGGACATAGCTAGGAAACATATATATGTATATATATGTTCTTAATTAAAGTTAACCTTTGCCCGAGAATAGCTAGGCCACTTAGAATTATTTCATTTGTGAATGCCTTACTTCTGGTCTTTCCATTTATTATCTCTTTGGATCCTTAGAACAGAACTCTATCATGGGGTGGTTTTTAAGAGCTCAGCCTCTGCAACTAGCTAGTAGAGGGTTTGAAGTCCAGCTGTGATACTCTGAGCAAAGAACTTCACTTGGTTAGGGGTCGTTTTCTCCCCCGGTAAAATGAGAGTAACAATCACACCGAATTTATGGGGTTGATATGAAAATTAAGGCGATGCATATGATATTCTTAGCACAATGTCATACTCAAGGAATGAAATGCTTGGTAAAACTGTTAGGTGATTGACGCAAACATGAAGCAGAAAGACATCAAGAAGTTAAGTAACACACTTGGCCTAAGGCCACCTAGCTGCAGAACTGAAGTCAGATCAGCCATCCCCATTTCAGTCTTCTTTTAAAGGTTGCTTTGCTTTCTTAATTAAACACGTATGTGTATACAGCTGTTGATTTTAAATATGATGTTTCATGAACAAATGTAACTATTGAGCATACACATTGCAGTAGACACAGAGGCAAGGCAATGTGGCTATAACAATGAGGCTGATCTACGCCTATGCGCCCACACACGCATGAGCACGTACAAGCGTTCATCTGTGTTCAAAATGTACCTCTCTCCAAGGACCTTAGACCCTCTGCACATATCTTGCTTCCAGTTATGGTTCTGTCATAACTTGGGCTTTTACTCAGAGTCCCAGCTCCCTTGCTAGTTAGAAATAATAATAATAGTAACCGTCTTGTAGTGTAATTATTAAGATTAATCAAGATAGTGTGTGGAAAGACCTTAGCACAGCCTGGCACAAAGTAAATTCCTAGTAAATGTTAGTTAATGTCCTTATTGTCCTTGTTGACAGTGCTGGTATCAGTGGTGTTTACAGAGAGTCACAGGGCGAGGACTTAAAGGTTTTCCTGACCAGCCAATGTAAAAGTTGGCTATCTTGTTTTCTTCATGGCTCATGTGACTATCTGACCTGATCCTTCTTGTTTATTGTCTGTTTCCCACCACTAGAATTGTGTTCCACAGAGGAGGGAATCCACGACAATGCTTGACACATAGTAAGTGTCCCCCTCTAAAAGTCTGCAAATAAATGAATGAGTGGGGGAAAAAGTTGACAGCAATGGGAAAAAGATGGAAATAACCTACATGAGCAAGAGGGAGGGAATGGCCTATGTAACTGATTTCTCACATGAAAATCCATCACTAATCAGCATTTGTGAAAAAGGAACAGCTGCCTGAATTAAGAAATGATGAATAATTTTGATAGCAATGGGCAGTTTAGCAAGTGCCTTTCTCCTCACTGGGGTTGAGTATAATTTGTGTCAAGTTTGATTCAAGTTCAGGTCCATTTCCATCTCCCAAGCATTCAATGCTGTCGCAGGCCTGCCATGGAGAGAGATCCCATTTTCCAATATCCTAATTACCCTCCCAAACTGGAGTTCAGAGTTTCAGGTCTTCAAATTCAGGGCAGATGCCTTCCAAGATTGTGTCTGTGTGCACAAAGAAGCCTGCCATATGCTTATGAGCACTAAATGAGTCAATATATGTAAAACAATTACAATGGTGCTTGGCATATAGCAACAGCTCCATAAAAGTTCCCTGTTGTTGTGATTTTCATCATTATCCAGTTATTCAAAAAGGATTTACGACTTATTATGTTCTAGGCTCAAGATATTCAAAGGTAAACTAAAAAATCAGATCTCTGCCTTTATGGAGCTTATGATGTAGTAGGGGTATTCAGAAAATAAAGTTTAGTGTGTTGAGCAGAATGGTGAATGACAGCTACCTAAATGAATTGTTGTAGAGTACACTCAGAGTGAGGACAGGTCCCCATTTGCCTTGTTTAACACTGTTGCTCCAAGATCTTGTGAAGAGCATAGAAGGCACTCAATTGGTTGGATAAATAAACGAATGAGTGTATTTCTGAGAAGGGGCCCAGTTTTGTTTTTTTTAAATAAGTTTTATTGGGGAACAGTGTGTTTCTCCAGGGCCCATCAGCTCCAAGTCATTGTCTTCAATCTAGTTGTGGAGGGTGCAGCTAACCAGCCCATGTGGGAATCGAATGGGTAATCCTGTTGTTCAGCGCTCATGCTCTAACCAACTGAGCCACCCGGGCGCCCCAGAAGGGGCCTAGCTTAACATGGGGTCAGCAAGTTTAGGCTGTGTGTGCCATGCAAGATGCCATGCAAGCTCTGCAGTTTGTGGACCTTGTTTATGTGGCAAAGTGTGGGTTAGAGCATATGTGGTGGATGTAGGCAGGAGGATGAGGATGTAAGAGCGTGCGTATACCTAGGTAAAATCTGAGTGTAGGTGAGGTAACCGGGAAGGCAAAGCCTTTGGTTGTGCCTGAGCTTATGTGTGAGCCCAAGTGTGGGGTTCTGACTGAGGTAAATCTGAGTGTGAGTCAGCTTGTGAGGTGTTAGGCTGGGGTTTGTTGTATGAGGACAGGGTAGGAAGAGTATAGTGCAAGGCAAAATCTAGACCTATACGTATGTCTGTGATCTGTGATGTAATTGTGAGGCAAATTAAGGTGGGTAAAAAGCAAAACCTAGGGTGCTGTACAGGAGGTAAGAATGGTTTAAGTGTAGCTACGTGAGTCAAATATAGGCTTTGGTATTGTCAGTAAAGTAAGAGGGTCTCTCTCTCTCTCTCTCTCTCTCTCTCTCAACCAATTCAGAGTCTCTTTATTTGAGGGTGCAGGTCTGTGAGGCAGATTCTAGAACTGGGAGCAATTGTGAGAATTCTAAGATTAGGATGAGACTAGTCTGGGATTAGGGATAAGCAAAGTCTAGGATTGTGAGTCTGATACATCTGAGTCTGTGCGTGGTTGTAAATCACCCCTGAGCCAACTAGGTCTAAGTGCATAAGCATGGCAGAAAGCCTTGTGTTTGTGAGGAGAGCTGGTGTGGGTAAAGTAGGGTTTGTTTGCATGTGTGCGTAAGGCAAGTTGTGGAGTGTGAATCTGGGGCTTGTTGGGAGAGCGGGAAGTGTGTGTGTGTGTGTGTGTGTGTGTGTGTGTGCGTGTGTGTGTGTGTGTGTGTGCGCGCGCGCGCCAAGTTGGGATTTCTGCTTTCCATGGGTATCAAGGACGCGTAGACCTGAGACGCCAACTTTGGGTGGGTGTGCAGAGGGGGGACGGCCGGCGGCCAGGCGAGGGGTCCGGTGAGCGGAGCGCGCCCTGCTCCGGCCCCTGCGCCGCGCTGGCTGGCTGGCTGGGGACGCAGGAACCGGAGCAGCACTGCCGCCTCTGGCGCGAAGGCTCAGGCGCCTCCTCCCGCCCCAGTCACTGTGGCTCCGCGCACGCCGCCGGCAGCTGCCCTTTCCGCCTCTGGGGAAGGAAACCCGCGTGCGGCTGTCGCGCTCCAACCATGGCCTCGGGCCGAAGGGGCTGGGACAGCTCCCACGAAGACGATCTGCCGGTGTACCTAGCCAGGCCGGGCACCACAGACCAGGTCCCGCGGCAGAAGTACGGAGGCATGTTCTGCAACGTGGAGGGCGCCTTCGAGAGCAAGACGCTGGATTTCGATGCCCTGAGCGTGGGGCAGCGGGGCGCGAAGACGCCCCGAAGCAGCCAGGGCAGCGGCCGCAGCTCAGCGAGCCGACCGGCGCTGGAGGGGGACCCCCCGCGCAGGGGCCAAGGCCGGGAGGAGAGCAGGGATCCCGCGCCCGCCTCGCCCACGCCCGCGGGGGTCGAGATCCGCAGCGCCACCGGCAAGGAGGTCTTGCAGAACCTTGGTCCCAAGGACAAGGTAAGGGGGCCAGGGTCTCTTCTCCATCGGCCCTCATTCTCCGCTCGGCCGGGGGCGCCATGGCCCGGCACAACTTTCTTTTGCTCACTTGGCAAGGGGCTGGGGGACGAGGAGCAAAAGGGCATCCTCCGCTGAGCGTGCTGTGACCTCCTAGCCTGCATCAGGATTCACGCGTGTCCCCAAATGCAGCATCTTTGCGCGCGGACCCCCCTGCCTCCCTGCCGCAACCGTGGGCCCTTGGTTCTGGGTGGGTGTGTCAGCCGGACCAGTCCAGGAAGCTCAGGGATTTTCCAGCCCTTCTCTCATCTGAGGAACCGGACACAATTGTCTTGGCCCCTTCTCTGACCCTAGATGAAACCTTCCCCCGAGTCACCAGGCCAGAGGACAGACTAGCGCTGGGAAAATGGGGTCATCTCCATATGCCCGGATGAAAGTACAGGATGGGTGGTCTCCCGACTCACGTTTCAAACATCAGCTCTGTCCCTGAAACTTTTGGGTGTGGAGCCGCTAGACTAAACTATCGCCGTGTCTCCCGTCTGCCCTCGATTGACATTTCACCTCTGTGTTTTAAGGTGTGTATTTGTTTACGTAGCTTGACACAAGACTGGGTACCACAGGATTCCAGCTGTCTCTGGAAGAATATCCTGGTATTATGGGTGCACATTAACCTAGCACAAGCTGCAAGTTCACTGCTTTCTCACATGTGCCAATGCCAATTGCTTGTCTTTGCATTGTTGAGAAACTCATGTCACACTGAATAACGGAAGGTGTGGCATTGAAATCCAGCTTGCCCTGATTTATTTGTTTATTTTATAGAAAATCAGAACGCTAGTTCAGAAAACTCAGGGCCCGGGCAGGGCTGGAGTATTTAAAGTTCAACTGATGCTTTTGAGTTGGGGGACAATAGTAATCAGATATGTCACCTTTGTCTATTGATGCTGGCTGCAAAATCCAGCCGCATGTATTATTCTACACTAATACAGTTATGAATAATAACCTGAAATGGAAATGTTTGCCTTAGAGCAATTACAGTGAAAGCTTACCCAAGTTTTAGATGTATTTCCATTAAAATGCTGAAAGCCAGGGAAAGGACAACACATTTCTCCCCACTGTTTGATTTTTGGAAGTTTGAAAAAACAAACAAACAAACAAACCTTTAACTATTGATACTACCAGGGAAAACCGAGTCCTGTTTAAAAGTGCCATTGGGAAGTAAGGTCAGTGTCCCTTGGAATCACTTTGTGATTTTCACCTCATCTTTAGAATATGGGGTTCCTCTAGGCCCTGCTCAAATACCCTTTTAGGAAAAACTTCAAATCTTTAGGAAAGGGTTTGGCTGATTTCTAAACTGAAGATGGTTATTGCCTCCCTTCAGGCCTGAGTTGATCAGTGTTGAAATGTTCCCTTCCTGATTCTTAAGAGGTGGAAGAAGGGATAGAAAAGGTCAGTAAAAATTACTGTGAGTCAGTGCTGTTCGCTTTGCTGGAACAACCCTGATGTAAGCCAGATAATATGCCTGGTTTGCAAGATTTAAGAATGGTAACTAGAGAAAGGGAAAATGTTCCTTCTTCAAACCCAGCAATTCTCTCGTTTTCCTTCCTTTTGTAAACCCTATACTTTGGCTCCTAATTGAAAAATAATAATACAACTTAAGCACCAGCAGGATTTCTGGAGCTACATGGTTATTTGTAAGTTCAGGCTTGCTGTCACTTTATCCAGGCCATGTTATTATCTCTAATTTAGTTGAATCACGCTGTTAGAAGAGGCAGCATAGGTTATCTACTTCTGTACTTGCTGATTATTTCCTTAAGGATAGAGATTGTGTGTTTGGATTTCTCCTTGTGCCTGGCACATTGAAGGTATTCTATACATGTCTGATACATTAAACCTCCTTAATTAAGCCATATATTTTGCTACATAGATGCAGAATGATCATCTGGCTTCTGTTTAAATACTGCCATGTTCGGGAACCTCTCTACCTTATGAAGCCGCTTTTAGATGACTTTACTTAAAAAAATCTAAATTACGCCTTAATTTGATAACGTGTAATTTTCTACAAACTATTTGTAGTTCTGACCTTTTGAAATATAAGAATAAATATGTTTCATTATTCTGAAGTATTTTAATGATTTTAAGCGTGTGGAGTAGTGTATCTGTCAGAAAAGGCTGGGTAATGCCACAGTAACAAGCAGTCCCCAAATTTCAATGCCTTAATTAATTGATGGGTCAACAGGGTAGCTCTGTTCAATCACTGCCCCTCAGAGTCCCTGATTAATGGAATTTCCATGATCACAGTGGGAAGAGCATGAGGCAAACTGCTGACAGACTCTTAAACTCCCACAGTGAAGTCAAGGACACGACTTATGCTCCCATTTCATTGGTCAGAGCAAATCATCAGTTCATGTCCAACTTCAGAAAAATTGGGAGAGTGAAATCTTACTGAGATTAACAACATATATTTGGAAAATAATTTTAATAGCTCTTCCAGATCTGGGGATGGACTTCTGGGGTGAAATCTGGTTCAGCCCTGACAAACTATGTGACTATAACCATGTAACTTGGCCTGTGTGCCTCAGTTATCTCATCTGCAAAATGTGATAACAGTGACTACTTTGCACATAAGTACTCAATACATATTAATTACTATTACTCTTTGATTTTTACTGCCCTATATATGTTTGAGGGAAATTATTACATTCTCCCTAAAATTCTCTTTTTTAGCTTTATCATTGCTAGCTTCTTCATCCCTTTCTTATATGAGCTGCTCACCATTTCCAGGATATACTATATTTTGTAAATATTCTTCCGAAAATACAGTGTCCAGAACTGAACACAGTGCTCCAGACAAGATATGGCCATGGCAATGTGCATTAAGCTAGAAAATTTCCTCGGTTTATACACAGCATATGTTTCTGTACTACAAGATACATCTTATAATTCAGTGTCCATATCTTGCTGTTGTCTCCATAGTAAGTTCCTTGTTATTCGAGACTTCAGAAACTTTTTCACATAAGCTCTCCATTCTATGCTGGCACAACTGTACTTAAAACCAAAAGGAAAAAAAAATAACTATAGGATTTTATTTTTCTTCCCGCTATAATATTCATTACCATCTTTGCTCACCTTTCTATTATACCATGATAATTTTGAACCTTAATTCTGTAATACAGCATCCCTACCCCCAGCTTTGGACCATCTGCAGATTCGATAGTAAGTAGTACCTCTTTTCCAGCACTTTCTTTGTGCCTAGGAAAACTATATATATATATATATGTATATATATAGTTTTTTGCCCCTCCCCTCTCTTTCCCTCTCTATATATGTATATACATATATATATACACATATATATATATGTACATATATATGTATAGTTTTTTTTCCTCCTCTTTTTTTTCTTACAGAAAATAATTTTACAGATAAGGAAATTGAAACTCAGGGACTGTAAGTTGTTAGCCCCAAACTACGTGCATAATAAGTGGGGGCAGAATTCAAACTTATTTCTATAATTCCAGAATCCATCCTCTTTATAGACTGGGAGGCTGCTTCTTTATTTAAATTCAGTTGTGTCTGCTCCTGACATGTTAATATAATGCAGGGCAAGGACAGATCTTCCCGCCACACCTCTAGAAACCTTCCTCCATCTTGGAGATCAGTTGCTTTGTTTTTGCATACAGTAAGTGCAAAACCCTAGTCTTCCAAATTGATTGCAAAGTTATCAAAGAAATGTTTTAAAAATGTCTTGATAAACTCAAAATATGCTTTGTCTCTAGCACACCTACTTATTACTCCCACCGTAAGAAAAAAATGAGTTTAGTTAATTAATGAATAAATCACGAAGTAAGTAAATAACAAGTGTTTGGCAGAATAGAAGTATAAAAATATTTCTGAGTTATAGTCCAAATTCCAGGTTAGATGTATGACTGGATATTTATACTGTGGTTCTGGACCTACCTGTAAACACCTTGTTAAGTTTTATAGTTAGATTTTTCTCATGATTGGCATTCATATTGCCCAAATCCTCTGTGGTTGGCCCATACACCTTTTTGTTTATAATTTTTGATAAAAAATACATAAAAAAGCAATTCTAAGTGAAAAGTAAATATTTTCCACCATTTTTCAAGATGGTTTGCGGAATTTTTCCAGCAGTGAAATTACTAAAAGGAGGAGAATAATGATATATGATCAGCCAAGAGCAAATGATACCACAAAGACTCTGTCATCCAGTGAAAATAGAGTAATGACATTGATTGCATGGGTCTATTGATAACTCCTTCAGAAACTGTGGCTCATTTCTAGTTCGCTGCTTCCCACATGGGTCACTACTGTGCAAAATGTTTTCTTTGTGAAGCCAATGGGGGTTTTAGGTGTTAGAGAAGAGAATTTGAAACAAATGAGATGTGACCCTTAACTTTTCATCGTATGTCATTTGCCTTCTTGAAGGTGAAAAGTTTTCAAAATGGGTTAGAGACATTGAAGTTCTCTTCCTTACCCTGCACAAGGGAAGACAGCTGAAAATAGAATTCTAGGTTTATGAAGGCCTCTGTAGTCATCAGAATCCAAACTCTGTAGTGTAAATTAATTTTACCAGGCTGCTCTGACAAATGAAAGTTTGCACTTAAGCTAGGAAAAAATGGCTTTTGCTTACCTGGCCCTCAGGGAATCTGGGAGTATATTTACTTCCCCAAACTTGGAAGTGTTTGAAATCTTTCAGAACTTTGGTTTACTTTGACAATGAGCATTTGAGGAACATAAAAAATGTGCCTTCCAAGTAATGCTTCGATTGGCAGAGTTCCCTCAAAGTAATGGTCCCCGGGGACAGGGTTTTGCTGACGGCTCTTGTAAGTAATGTTTAAGGCGGCCAGAGACTGTCTGTGATGCTTTTTTGTCAGTGATTTCTACAGCTGATTCTCCTTACGATTTATTTCCATTGGGCATTATCCCTTCGAGTAATGTTTCTGTGAGATAGTGGATAAAGCTTGCTAGGAACAGGAAATTTGGCTGAGGAGAATGCAGTCTGTGACTGGAAGCTAACCCTCCATTTTTGAGAGGAGGCAAAAAGTCCATTTAGGAGTGTGAGCACTTTTTAAATATTAAACTTCTAGGAAAATATGCTAACATTCATCTGTACTCATAACTTGGACTCATATGGCATTCAAAAAACAGTTTAAAAGAAAAGCTAAACCAAAATAACTGCATGAAGCGTTAGCAGTCTCAGCTTGGAGACCCCATCTTTAACTAGCTGTATCACTTGAGCAAGTTACCTGCCTTCTCTCTGAGCTTTAGTTTCCTCCTTTCCATAATGAAGGGGCCAGAACAGATGGTCACTATGGTAATGACCTTTAAACTTTTTTGATTGTGCACCTCACGATTTTTTTGATCATACTCTCTCTATATGTACATGTATACACATGTGCATATATATAAATGACATATGCAAAGAATGTATTAATATCTTGTAACCATTGTACAATACAAATAAAAAGTACAAACTAAAAAAGAAGAGATAGCAGCATAAATACAAATAGACATGCTGATGTTTTTTTCTTGTACCCGAGTAGCTCATATTGCCTACATAGTTGGGTGAGTACCTATGTGACCAAAGCCATAATAGTCAGTGGTTCTAATATAATGATTAATGAGTTCATTGTCAGTCTCAGTTCTTCAGGGATATATGCACTTTCATGGACCAGTATCTAAAAGGAAAGCTCAAAACTGTTGAAGGCTGTGATTAGGCTATGGACCAGATGCTGGTTAGTGCTCTGCATACTCTCTTTATAAATATATACATGGGGATGGACCAGTGGGTGTGGAGAACAAAGTTCACCATATGTATAATGAGGAATCCCCAAATCTGCCTTCACTCACTAATTTTTTTCTTCACTCATTTATTAATTTATTTATTAAGCACCTGCTATGTAGGTACACAATCATAACCTAGTACTGGAGAAACAAAGATGAACCAAAAAGGAAAAAAAAAATCAGGAAAACGCAAACTACATTTCCACTTAATCTCCCAGAGAAAACTGCCGTTAACACAGTAGTGTATTTTCTTCATGTGTATGACACATACATTTTTCATTCCAAAATAAAAGTGGAAACATGCAGTAGTATCTGTTTTTAAACTATTTCTTTACCACTTAAAATAATAATAATAAATTATTTTTGAGAGCAGTTTTAGGTTCCTAGCAAAATTGAATGGAAAGTACAGAGATTTTCCATATTTCTCCTGCCCCCACACCTGCTTAACCTCCCTCATTTTCAACATCTCTACCAGAGTGGAACATTTGTTACGATTGATGAACATATTTTGACACATCATAATCCCCCAAAGTCCATAGTCTGCTTAGGTGGTGTATTAATACATTCTGTGGATTTTGACAAAATGTATAACTACATGTACCCACCATTATAGTATCAGACAGAGTATTTTCACTTCCCTAAAAATCCTTTGTGCTCTTCCATTTTATCCCCCCACTAACCCGTCTAACCCCTGGCAACTACTAATTGTTTTAGTGTCTCTATACTTTGGTCTTTTCGAGAATGTCATGTAGTTGCCGTCTTACAATATGTAGCCTTTTTAAATTGCCTCTTTCACTCAGTAATATACCTGTAAGCTTTCTCCAGGTGGTTTCATGGCTTGATAGTTCATTTCTTATTAGCACTGAATAATATTCCATTGTGTAGATGTACTACAGTTTATTTGTCCATTCACCTACTGAAGGACAGTTTATTTGCTTCCAAGTTTTGGCAATTAGGACTAAAGTTGCTATATACATCCACATGCAGCTTTTTATGTGGACATAAATTTTTGATTCATTTGAGTAAAGCCAAGAAGTGTGACTGCTGGATCATATGGTAAGAGTATGTTTAGTTTTGTAAGAAATCTTCATACTGTCTTCCAAAGTGGCTGTACCATTCCCACCAGCAATGAGTGAGAGTTCCTGATGCTCCACTTCATCACCATCCTTTAGTGGTGTTCACCGTTTTGGATTTTCGTCATTCTCAAGATGTATAGTGGTATCTCATTGTTGCTTTAGTTTGCATTTCCCTAATGACATGCAATGTGGAGCATCTTTTCATGTACTTACTTGACATCTTTATAGTATTTTCTTTGGTCAGGTGTCTGTTTACGTCTTTGCCCATTTTTGAATTGGATTGTTCATTTTCTTATTTTTGAGTTTTAAGAGTTCTCTGTATATTTTGGGTAACAATCCTTTATCAGGGTATCAATCCTATTTTGGGTATCAATCCTTCTCTTGCAATATTTTCTTCCAGTGTGTGGCTTGTCTTCTCATTCTCTTGACATTATCTTTTGCAGAGCAGTAGTATTTAATTGTAATCAAGTCCAGTTTACCCATCATTTCTTTCGTAGATTGTGCCTTTTCCCCAGAGGGTATGGCAATGTCATACCCAAGGTCATCTAGGTTTTCTATGTTATCTTCTAGAAATTTTATAGGTTTGCATTTTACATTTAGGTTTGCGATCCATTTTGAGATAATTTTTGTGAAGGATGTGCAATCTGTGTCCAGATTATTTGGTTGCCTGAGGTTTTCCAGTTGTTCTCTTGCACCATCTGTTGAAAAAGACTGTCTTTGTTACATTGTATTGCCTTTGCTCCTTTGTCAAAGATCAATTTACTGTATTTATGTGGGTCTATTTCTAGGCTTTCTATTCTGTTCCATTCATCTATTTGTCTATTTTTCCCTCCAATACTGTATTGTCTTGATTACTGCAGCATTATAGGCAGTGTCAGTATGATGTTAGCTGTAGAATTTTTTGGTAGCTGTTCCTCATCAAGTTGAGGAAGTTCCCATCTATTTTTAGTTTGCTGAGTTATCATGCATGGGTGCTGGATTTTGTCAAACGCTTTTACTGTGTCTATTGATATGATCATGTCATTTCTCTTCTTTAGTGTGTTGATGTGATGGATTGAATTAATTTTCTAATGTACGTCTTGCATCCCTTGGATAAATACCACTTGATTGTGGTGTATAATTCTTTTTATACATTACTGAATTTGATTTGCTTTAATTTGTTAAGATTTTTTGCATCTATGCTCATGAGAGATATTGGTCTCTAGTTTCCTTTCTTGTAATGTCTGTCTGGTTTGGGTATTAGGGTAATACTGGCTTTATAGGATATGTTGAGAAATATTCCCTTTGCTTCTGTCTTCTGGACGTGATTGTAGAGAATAGGTATAATTTCTTCCTTAAATGTTTGGTAGAGTTCACCAGTGAACTCATCTGGGCCTGCTGCTGTTTTGGAAGTTTATTAATTATTGATCAAATTTATTTAATAGATATAGGTCAAGTTTATTTAATAGGTATAGATTTACTTAATAGATATAGGTCTATTCAGATTATCTATTTCTTCTTGTGTGAGTTTTAGCAGGTTTTGTCTTTTAAGGAATTAATGCATTTTGTCTAGCTTATGCTATTTGTGGGCATAGAGTTGTTCATGATATTCCTCTGTTAGTCTTATAATATCCATGGGATCTGTAGTGATGCCCCTCTTTTATTTCTGATATAAGTAATTTGTGTCAGTTCTCTTTTCTTCTTAGTTACTGTGGCTGGAAGCTTATTGATTATTTTCAAAGAACCAACTTCTGGTTTTGTTAATTTTCTTTATTGATTTCTTGTTCTCAATTTCATTAGTTTATGTTCTAATGTTTATTCTTTCTTTTCTTCTGCTGACTTTGGGTTTAATTTGTCTTCTCTTTCTAATTTCCTAAGATGGAAGCTTACACTATTGATTTTAGGTTTTTATTTTTTTCCAATATATGCATTCCATCTTTTTTAAAATAAATTTCCCTTTAAGCACTGTTTTAATTGCCTCCCACCAATTTTAATATATTATATTTTTACCTTTTTTTAGATCAAAATATTTATTTTTTAACTCATGATTTTTTTCATTAGTTTGAGGTTAGCTCAAAATATTTTAAAATTTCTATTGCTGCTATTCATCTCAGTTATACATAAGCATACATATATACACACATAATTGAATACATTTTTGCTATTATTACTTTGAATAAACTCTTATATGTTAGATCAATTAAGAATAAGAAAAATAAAAGTTTTTATTTTATCTTCCCTTATTCTTTCTTCAATGCTCTTCCTTTCTTTATGTAGATCCAAATTTCTGACCTTTGTCATTTTCCTTCCCTATGAACAACTTCTTTTAATATTTCTTGTGAGGCAGATCTACTGCCAACTAATTCCTTTCGTTTTTTTGTCTAAGAAAGTGTTTATTTCTCCATCATGTTTGAAAGATATTTCCCAACATCAGAATTCTAGGTGGTTTTTTTTCTCTAAGCACATGAAGTATTTCATTCCATTCTCTTCTTGTTTATATGGTTTCTGAAAAATTGAATGCAATTCTTATCTTTGCTTCTCTATAAATAAAGTGTCCTTTTTTTTCCTGACTTCTTTTAAGATTTTTGTCTTTTTAGTTTTCTGAAATTTAAATATGATGTGCTTCGGTATAGTTTCTCGGGCTTGGTGTTTTCTGAGCTTCTTCGATCTGTGGTGATTTGGTGCCTGACATTAATTTGGGGGAAATTCTCAGTCATTATTGCTTTAAATAATGCTTCCATTTCTTTTTTCTTCTGTTATTCATACGCATATTATGTGTATGTTACACCTTTTGTAGTTGTCCCATAGTTCTTGACTATTTTGTTCTGTTTTATTTAGCCTTGTTTTCTCTTTGCTCAGTTTTGAAGTTTCTATTGTTATGTCCTCAAATTGAGAGATTCTTTCCTCAGTCATGTCTAGTTTAGTAAAGCGCCCATCAAAGGCATTATTCATACAGTGTTTTTTATTTCTAGCATTTTTTAATTTTTTGTTAGAATTTCCATCTCTCTGCTTACATTATCTTTTCTTGCATGTTGTCTACTTTTTCCATCGAAGCACATTAATCATAATTTTTCAAAATTCCTGGTCTAACAATTCCAACATTCCTGCCATATCGGACTGTGGTTCTGATGTTTGTTCAGTTTCTTCAAACTGTGTTTTTTGCCTTTTAGAATGCTTTGTACTTTTTTTGTTTAAAGGTGGACATGATGCACTGGATAAAATGAGCTCCAATAAATAGAACTTTAGTAGTGTAGCGGTAACGTGTGGAGGGCAGGCATCATTCTGTAGTCCTGAGTTTAGGAGCTCGTCTTTAGTTGAGCTCGTGCCCCCTGGACCATGGACTTCACCACACTTCTCAGTGCCTGCCTGCCTTAGGTGGAACAGGATGGCTGGAGGGGGCTGGAATTGTACTTGTTTATTTCCCTTTTCCTCCATGGAAGGCTAGAGTTGACTGGTTTGTACTTCCCCCTATCCCTTAGGTAGGTTAGGCTCAGGTATAATAGTTTCTCCTAAAGGCAGGCTTTGGTAAGAAAAATTGAATGCTCTGGTGTATTTCAAATGGTTCCTTTCCTCCTCCTCCTTCCAGAAGCAGGAGGAGACTTTTCTCTGATATTCACCATGAGGATCGAGCAGCGCTCTCGGAGGTAATGGTCAAAACTGTGAGAGCCCTCTGATAACTGGGTTTCCCTGGAGGTTTTAACTCTCAGAGTTGTCCACACTGAGCCTCCAGGAATTTGTCAACTACAGTTCAGGGTTTCCTATCCTGGTTGGTTCCCGTGGAAGTGGTGGCTTGTGGGTTTCTGCGCAGGTAAGTTGTGATTCTTAGTTATCTACCCATCTGTCCCTCCAATTTGGGGGGCAGCAGTTTTCCCTGTGACCTCACCTTTCTGCTGGATCTAAATAGAGTTGTTGATTTGTTAGTTTGTGCAGCTTTTTACTTGTTGTTAAGATGGAGCAGCAACTTCTAAGCCCCTTCCATACTGGACAGGAAACCCCAAACTGTATTTTTTAAACTTAAGTTATTTTGGCATCTTTACTGAGCATCAAAGATTTTCTAAAGCATGCTTTACAATGGCCATATAGGACTCCATTGTGAGGTATCATATATTTAATTACTAATTCCTTTTAATTTACATTTTTTTTTCAGTTTTGATTTTACTTTATTTTCTCTTCTTTTGCTATTGTAAGTAAGGAGGTCATTAACTTCCTTCTAGCTAAATCTTAGCGCACATTCATTTCATTATCATTTGACAATGGAATATTCTTAGAAATGCCCACATGTGGTGTAGTCATTTTTCTGTTTCAAGAACACTGAGCATGGGATGCTTGCTTCTTATATGAAACTTTACAAGCAGGACTCTAGGGTGTAGAATGCCAAGGAAGCCTTTTGGGTAAATTCTGTAAGAAAGAGGGGTGCAGCCTGGACCACATTGCTCAACAGCAAATGAGATTAAGGGGCCACAAGAGCCTGGTAAGTGGGGACAAAGTAAAAGACATGGGAAGAAGAAGATTTTAAATCTTAGCAGGAGATAAAAACATTGAAAGTAAGTTCAAGTTGTAAAAGGACATCCACTAAAAGAACAAAACTTTTCTCTATGAAAGTAATTCTCACCTTACTCTCTTGAACTTTTACTTTTCCTTGGGTTTGGGGACACACATATGAGGTTCAATATGGGTTCTAATGGAAGGTCCATATATGGAATACTAATTTATACAAGGCACTGCTATCTCTAATTCTTGCGATAACTGTACGAAATAGGTATTAATACCTACGTAGTCTGGAAAAGAAACTGAATCTTGGAGAGATTACTTGACTTCCTATAATTATACAACTAGAAGTGGGCAAAGTCAGGATTTAAACTGTAGGCCTGTCTGATTGCTTTTCATATACCACTTTGCTGTTCTCCTTTCATGTGGTAGCACCTAAGTGTGGGTACTGAATGGGATCCATCACCTAGAACTGGCTTGGCTAAGAGGATTATCCAAAATAAAAATGCCAACTTTTTAAGTAGGGGTGAAACCAGAGGCCAAACGAGTCCGTGGCTGGTGCTGCCTGCACCGCTCAGCCAATCTCGACCTACACAGGAGTTGGGTCATAGAATAAGTGCTTATTATCAAAGCACCGGTGGTCTGAGAAGGTAAGAGGGTTAACACCTCCAAAAACTGCCTTACCATTCTCAGACCAGCCTGGGATATTTAAGGGAAAATCTGGACATTCCTCCAGAGACCATGTGATGGTTCCAGGGATCTGTATGGAGTCTTTCCTCAGGCAATGTGTGTCTCTAATGTGCTCATCAACCCAGGAACCTGGAAAGAACACTAGGCCATAGAGTTTGTGATCAGTAAGCATGGGGTCTTGTGAGCAGTAAGCAAGCATAAGTTTCAGGGTAATTATCTAAAGCAGGGAACTGGGACAGGGTATATTCCAAACTCAGGAACTGGGGCAGGGGACGTTCCAAGCTCAAACCACAGGGAGGGAGTTGATCAATTGTTAAGTACTAGGCCAGAGGCAAGGCCTCTTTTGTGGGGGTCCCAATCAGGCCGTTTCAGTGCGACTTTCTGGAGAGTGAGAGGATGGGGCTCATGGAATTGAAACAGGAGAGCAGAATTTGGTCAAGTCCAAAAGGTGAACACAGTAGCTAAATTAGAAAACATGAGAAGCTATGAGGCCCTAGAAAGCAGCCAAGAGATAGAGAAAGGGAAGAATTGGAGAGGGACTAGGACAGTTGTCATAAGTCCCAAGTGCCTAATGATAATCTTTGTTGGGTGCTGTGGCTTGCTTGGGGGAGAGGGGGTTGGCCTGATTTAAAGGATGGTGGCAGAAACCGGGCTCAAGCACAGGTCTACAGGGACCCAGAGCCCGCACACTGCCCATTATGGACAGTCTCTATTGAGGGCAGACCTTTTGGTTTGTTTTCAAGAGCTAGACTACATACTAAGAAAAATGATGCAATGCTTATGTTTATTTGGAAGTGGACTAGGGAAGGGCTGTTTTTCTGCTAATATTCCCACATCCTATCACTTAGAAATAAATAAAACCAATGAAATGGAAAGTTGTGATAAGTGGATACTGAGTAAGAAGGAAAAAAAAATACAGTTGATAAATGATATCTCGCACAATACATAGGGAAGGAAAACCTTTCCAGAGATATAGTTTTCTCCTACACACCACCAAGGGAGAGTTGGGAAGCCAGCCAGTGGTACGTTTAGGGAATATTTTAATGAGATTACAGGGTGTGGGGAACAGGGAGTTTCAAATGGGTGTGGGTGATATGAAAATGAAGGCCGTATTTGGCAATGCATGCAGTCAGCTAAGGGTTTACGAAAAAAGGATGATATGTCCCTTGATTGTGCACAATAGGAGTCTGCAAATGTTTTCTATAAAGGTCCAGAAAGTAAATATTTTAGGCTTTGCAGGCTATAAGGTGTCTGTCCTAATTACTAAGCTCTGTATAACAAAAGCACCCATAGACAATATATAAATGAACGGGGGGCTATGTTAACAAAATCAAGTTTTACTTGACTTATTAAACTTTATTAACAAAATCAAGTTTTGGCCCAAGGGCAATAGTTTACCAACCCTTGGTCTTGAATATAAGAAAAGGGGCACAATGTGTATGTGTGTGTGTATTAGAGTGACAGAGTGCGTAATAGGAACTTTTCAATATGAAAAGATTCAGACAGTTCAAGTAGATACGATAACTACACAACAAGAAACACTTGTTTCCTTCTTCAGTATGTCAGAGATTGGGGGAAGGAATTAAAAATACATATCTGTCAATGAAGAGAATGATGCATGATATTTTAGAGAATGCAGATCTATGAAGTGGAGGCAAGGTTTTGTAAAGAACAAACGCAGGGGAGCCTTTGAGAACTCGCTCCCTGGCATTTGTCATCAGGTTGGCTCAAATAAACTCTTATAAAAATAAAAAGAAAACCCAAAAAACAAAAACAGAAGAAAGGGGGAGGTTCAAGAGCTAATGGAGAGCTCTTGAAATGACAGTGGGAAAGAAAGAAAGGAAGTCCGAGTGATGAGGAAGAAGGAGATCAAGTTTAAAATGAGGATTTGCAGGAGTGCTAGGAAAGGAGAGCTGCGAAGACAGCAAGCAGCTTGGATCTGCACAGAGGAGAGGTGAGTGTAGGAAGTAAGTCCTCTTGGAGTATTAATTAATTGAACAGAGAGACTGCTAGGCTCACTTGCCCTTGAGACATGTCAACAGATAAAAATGTGGAGCTTTGGGAACTGCAAGAATGGCTTGTCCAATAAAAGTATGATTAGGAATTTTTAGGGGAATGGGTAGGTGTGCTTGGGAAGGTGTTTATTACCTTTTGGAAGATGTGTGCTCACTGCACAAAATCTGACTTAGGACTCAGGAATGCAGCCCGGGTTGGCTCCGCTTGAGGCATGCAATGAGAGTCCATGGCTCGGCATTCACTCTTGCATTCTTTTCTTCTTTCATCTATTCATGGGTCCAACAGATATTTACTGAGAGTCCACCATGAGCCTCTTCAGAGTCACTAGAAATCAGAGATTTATCAGGTACTTGAAGAGGTGACGGCAGCTTCAAAATAAGTACTCAGAAGGGATGCGCTGCGCCCTGGCAATGCCAGAAGGGGGAGAAGGCAGGTATTCATGAAACAATTTCCATAGAACAAGGCAGGTGTATCCAGCTGGAGGGTAGAATTTCAGAGTTCAACGCAATTTCAAAGATTATTTTGTCTCTTTCGTTTATAAATATGAAAAATGCGACCCTCAGAGGGGAATATGGTTGAAAAATAAAAATCATTGAGTGCTTAGTATATGCCAGGCACTGTTTTATTTTGTTGGTGTTGTTTTCACTGTAGTAAAACATGTATAACATAAAATGTACAATTTTAACCACTTTAACGTACAATTCAGTGGTATGAAATACATTTACAGTGTTGTGTGGTCATAACAATCTTGTTCCACAACTTTTCCATCACCCCATGAGGAAACCGTATCCATTAAGCACTAACTCCCCATTACCCACTCTCTCTAGCCCCTAGCAACCACTAATCTGCTTTCTGCCCCTTTGGATTTGGCTATTCGGGACAGTCCATATAAATGGGATTATACAATATGTGGCCTTTTTTGTTTGTTTGGCTTGTTTCACTTAGCATAATATTTCAAGGTTCATCCATATTGTCGCATATATCAGTACTTTATTCCTTCTTTTGTGGCTGGGTACTGTTCTGTTGTATGGACGGATCGCATTTTGTTTATCCATTCACTACATGATGGACATTTGGGTTGTTTCCATTTTGGGGCTGTTGGGAATAAGGCTGTGCCGAGGTACTTTGTAAAGTACTATACAAGGGTGGCTGGTTGGCTCAGTTGGTTAGAGCTCAGTGCTCATAACATCAAGGTTGCTGGTTCAATTCCCACATGGGTCAGTGAGCTGCACCCTCTACAACTAGATTGAAAATGTCGACTTGACTTGGTGCCGATGGGTCCTGGAAAAACACACTGTTCCCCAATATCCACTCCCAAAAAAATAAAATTTAAAGCACTATACATTTATTTAATCTGTTCACAAAAACCCTTGGAAGAAGGAACTATAATTATACCTATTTTACAAATGAGAAGAGAGATTAGTTCATGTGCCCAAGTTACACAGTTAGTAGAAGAGGGTTTGGGGGGTAGAGCTAAGAATCAAATTCTCTGTTTCCCCACATAGTGCTCCTCTACTCTCTCCACTAATTCAGCTCTGTGAGGGCACTCGCCACCCACTCCTGACGGCTGGTCCTCAGTGTCCCTGACAGTCACATGTACACAGTATATTTGGTGTAAATTAGTTGACTTCAACTTCTCTGCCAAATAACACAGGAAAACAAAAGGAAAGGCTGGAGATGATAAGAAGTCACTCTATGTTTTGTGATAGTAAATATACAGAACACGTGATCCAGTAATAGGATATTATAAATAATGTATGGCATATTCATGTAACAACACTATAGAGACATTAAAACGGATGCTGTAGAAGAATAATGGCATGAAAAAGTGTTTGTGGTTTCTTAAGTCCCTCAGCCCTCTGAAAGAAGGTGTTATCAACTCCTTGGGTGGGAAAACAGGCTTAGAGAGGTTAAATAATATGCACGATCTCAGCTTGCAAATCCCTAAGCCCATGCTGTGAGCCACAGTAAAAAATTAAATAGAAATTGAGCAAAATCTTAGCAGAGGTATATTTCTGAACAGTGATGATGTCGGACATTTTTTCTGTGTGAGTGAATGAGTGAGTGCCGGATCGTGTCTCGTGAAATTGAAGAATGGTAACACGGACCAAGGAGAGGCAAGGAGTTGCAAAAGAAGATAGTTTATTAAAAAGCAAAGAACTGCAGCTCCTGAGTGGGAGGGGGTTCCCGAATGGGATGCCCCCTGACTGAGGTAAAAGCTCTTACTTTTGTACCTTCCCTTGCCTGTATGGGCAAGGGGAGCTGGCATCTTTTAATGGAATTCGTCTATCAGGTTTGTTTTATTGCCCATCCTGAAGGGACTGGCAAAATAACCCATTCCAACCAATAGATCTGTTCAGTTTGCCCGGCAAAAGGAATTTTATGAGATAATTTATTAACCTCAAGGTTCTGTTACATTTTGTCCTGGAGTGAATAAGTTACTTCAGAACATGAAGTTTTAGGATTGGGCACTCTTTTGTTTATTTTACCAGGGACCTTCCTGTCTGCCTAACAACATGCTAACTAACCTGTCTCAGTGGGATAATGGATAACTTGTGTTGTCTTTTATTCCTTTGGCAACATTTCCCACAAAGACCTAGCATTGCTTTTGAAATGAAACAAAAGCATTACATTTTCTCTTACCAAGAAGAGAATTCTGTTCAAGTTAACCTCAAAACGTAGTTGACTAAAAAAAAAAAAAAAGAGAGAGAGAGAGAGATTAAATTCTCATGGGAGAAAATATGGGCCATAGCAGAAGTAAGGAACAGTGCTGGAGAGAAATCTTCAATAGAGGTGCAGGTCTGTGGTTCCTTTCTTTACTGTCTCAGCATTTGGGAACTATGAGGTGATGCTGACCACTCCTTTCCCCTAAATAAGCCTTTCTATTTCCCAATTCCTTACATAGTTCATGCGATGATTTGAGAGAGCAGTTGTCAAACCACACCCAATCATATTCAGTTGTGGTCTGGTCTTGTGTGACATGGTGGACATTTGAAGGATTCAGTTATTTAAATTATACACTTTGTTTCTCTAACCTGTATCTAAAATTTTACCTTCCTCTTTTTTGATTTTGTTTTATGTGATTTTATTTATTATCGAGGTCTAATTGACATACAACATTATATTAGTTTCAGGTGTGTCACATAGTGATTCGATATGTATGTGTCTATTGCAAAATGATCACTACCAGTAAGTCTAGTAAGCATCTGTCACCGTACTAACACAGTTATAGAGTTTTATTTTCTTGTGATGACAATTTTTAAGACCCGTTCTCTTAGCAACTTTCAAATATGGGATAAGGTGTTGTTAACTATAGTTTCCGTGCTGTAGATTACACGCCGGGATTTAATTATTTTATAATTGGAAGTTTGTGCCTTTTGACTCCCTTCTCCCATTTCGCCCCCTTCCACCCCCACCTCTGGCAACCCCCAGGGTGTTCTCTGTATCTATGAGCTTGTTTGTTTGTTTTTTAATTCCACATGTGCGTGAGCTCCTCATTCTGAATATTGCCAGTGAGCACTTGCTTAGGGCCTGTAGTTGTTTAGTTTCTACAAAGGACTTGAGAAATAACCCTTCTTCGTATTGTTAATACAAGAACAATAGTAGTTTGTTATTGTTTTCACTGTTGATAGGAACAACATTACGAAAACTAGTCATTGTCTCTAAGGACTTAGGCTGTTGATCGTTAATTCCAAATTTCCCCTTTCAGATCCCGTCTCCTCATTCAATCAGCAATGACGTGGCTCCACAGTAGCTGTAATATTGTCATAATTTCCATAGAAACCATCTGTAAAGCTGCAAACACAGGATTACACCCTCCCTGCAGGCTGAGGCAGGAAGGCCAGATGGGCTATGAAGAGGAAAAGGCCCTCCGTGAGACATAAATCACTTGGTGGGAAGGGTGGGGGGTGGAGGAGTGGGGGGAGACTATGGGTTGGGGTGGGGGAGGAAACCACTTTAGGAGGAAAATTGTATTTGGTTCAGTCTTAGCCACAGGGTGAAATTCCCAAGTGAAGTGGCCAGCAGTGCAGGGTCCTTTCCAAGGCCAGTGTCTGGGCCTGGTTACTTGCTTGGCCCCTAATGCTAATGAGGCTGGAGACAAAGATTTTCTTCCTCTGTGGGCTGCTGACTTTATTGGCCAGCAGCTGCAGACAGACATAAAGTCACGGTCAGCTCCTGTGTGTATGAAGATAGGGACCCCAAGTAACATGTAGTGCGGTCCATCCTCGCGTGCCAGGCTGGACACAGGCATCAGTAGTCCCCACTTAGTTGCAGTTTCACTTTCCACAGTCTCAGTTCAGGTCAATTGCAGTACAAAAATATTAAATGAAAAATTCCAGAAGTAAATAATTCATGTTTTAAATTGCATGCTCTTCGGAGTCAGGTCAGGACATTTCCCACCATCCCGCCCCGTCCTACCTGGGAGGTGAATCAGCCCTTTGTCCAGGGTGTCCACGCTGTCAACGCTCCCTGCTCATTTGTCACTTGGTAACCGCCTGGGATAGCAGATCAGTTATCAGAGAGAGAGACCACATTCACATAACTTTAATTACCGTACTTTATAATTGTTCTGTTTTATTATTAGTTACTATTTTTAATCTCTTACTGTGAATTAGATTTTATCATAGGTAGGAAAAGACATAGTACATGTAGGGTTTGGTACTATCCACAGTTTCAGGCATTCACTGGGAACTCGGAATGTACCCCCTGTAGGTACGGAAAACTAATGTCTTTCTTTGGACCACAATAGCATCCCTGAGAGGAAAATATTATTCCTATTTTATAGATGAGGTAACTGGGCTGTGCTCTCTCTCTTCCTCAAATCTCAGCTTCATCTTGAGTGTTTCCAGGGATCTTTCTCTGGGGGCTCAAAGCCAGGGGAGGTGTATCTGTGTACTTCCAAATGCACCTCTGTTTGACACTTATAATTCTGTGTTATAGATTCTTGTTTACCTCTTTCCCACTAGCCTGGGAGCCCTTTGCAGGCAATGCCCCTAGTACCTAACACAATGGTTGACTTATAGTAGGTGCTCAATACACAGTTTTGAGTGAATGTATGAGAAAGTATCAGTAACTTATTTACACATCCATCTTTTCACAGTTATATCCCTGGTAATTAGTACAGTCCCTAACATATAATAGACCCTCAGTGAATATGTGAACGAAAATAGTGAATGAATGAACATCAGCTAGCTCATTACCCAGTGTAGCAGGGAGTCATACCAAGCTTTTCTGACTCCAGGCACTGTGTTACATTAGCTGGTATGAGAGATCATTGTCATGTCTAGCCAGGGAATTGGAAGTGCGCAGTTTCCTGATAGTGGCTTAGTACTGTCTGGTTTTAGAAGCACATCTCATTATGTAACAGCTCTTACACTTGTCTGAGGCAACCTCCAGCCTGGAGGACAGAACATTTGTCTGAGAGCCAGGAGAGCAAAGGTGAGACGTGGTTCTGTTACTCATTGTGTAAATTTGGCCAAATTCCTTCATCTTTGTGGGCCTTACCTTCTCCATCTTTCAAACAAAATATCAGCTGAGTTAAGTCTGAGGTTTTCTAGGAACACGCCTTCCCTTTAAAAATAAATCCAAAGTAATGTTATGCATAACCCCAATAAAAGTGGAGCTGCTTGGATAGAGCTCTTCCCCAACCTTCCCTTTATGTGTCCCTACCCTTGGTAGCCTCTGAGGAAGCTCACAGGACAACCAGGTCCCTTGTAAATACAGTTCAGAACCCACTAAAATAGGTTATATTTTGAAACCCTTTGGTGCAAAAGTTCAAGAATTCTAGAAATAATGGACATTGAACCCCACAAACTATGTAGCCAGTCCTAAGCTAATGGTATGTGCTACTTATCCTTACAACTAGGCATCTTGATGGAGAGGAAGGGGCAGAGGATTTGGGGTCATGATTTCTGCTTTTGGAACCCAGAGTGACCACTTCTCCAAAACATATTACCATTAAGCAAGTCATTTCACTTCTCCGAGCCAGTTTCCTCTTCTATAAATTAGGGCAAGTATTGGGTTTTATGAGATTCATAGTGAATACTACCATGTACTATGTAATTACTAAGTACTTCATAAATGTTCTTGGGAGAGGCAATCCACCATGGGCTTTGAACATCCCTGCATGTCCTTACTGGTTATCCTCAAAATGCAAAGCTCTGACTCCTCTTTACCTGGATTATTTCTCATGGTTGTGTTTTCAGTGAGCAAGCTTGGCAGATGAGGTAACATTTCCCCCAAAGAGTAGTGTTACTATAGTTGACTATAAAAATAGTGAATCCCCCAAGCACAGTGTTCTGTAACACAACTCACTGTGTGTGCAAACTTCCATGTTCAGCCCTCTGCGTCATCCCTGTGAGAATTGAACAGCATGAGCAATCAGTGAAAGCCAACATGAAACTCTGGCTAATGCGTTTCTCATGAGTAATGAAATCATTTGTCTCTGACCCAGGAATCTCCTGTCTTCGGTCAGCATCCATGAAATACTAACAAGCTAACTTGTTAGGTTGTAAGTAGGATAAAATCTCAGACCCTATACAGTTCTTGACATACAACTATATTATATTAATTAAATGATCATAACAGCTGTATGAGGTAGGTAGTTCTAGTAACCAGATTTCATAGATAACAAAATTAAGTTTCAACAAAGGTACAAGGTTCAGTAACATGCCAGAGATCACATAGCTATTATATGGCAGAGCCAAGATTAAACTAATGCCTATCTTACTCTAATGGTTACACCCTCAACTATAATATATTTCCTTTTTTAATCATATGAAGTAATTCCTATGAAATCCCTTCCAAATGCTAAAGATTTATACACATATATTATTATTAACAAAAATATAATTATGGTGTGAGCACTGAGAAATTGGTTCATTTCAACATATGTGTATTGATTATTTGCTGATTATTTGCTGTGGCCCTCATTCCCCACAGCAGGTAAATCTGTCTATTTAAACGTCTGTGGAAAACCTGGGTTGAGGAAAGCTGTGCTGCTTATTAGTTATGTGATGTTAGACATGATATTTGACATCTTTGTATAAGTCCATATTCAGTCATAAAAACAGACACCATCCTCAGTACTTCAGACGCAGAGAATTGGGTATATATGTGCTGGAAGCTGGAGGATGAAATAGGAACATAGAGGTAAAACCAGAGACAGTAGCTAGAGGCTGAGTGAACAAAGACAGAGGACTGCTAGAATGGAGGTGCTCAGAGGATCAGCCCTGCAGGGTCAGTGCTCAGATTTCTGAGGAGAGATCTCCGCCTTTCTGTTCCCGATGCCCTTGAGAAGGTGTGACAAAACTGGGCATGGAAGTACCAAGAGAAGATGGAGATGGGAGACAGCTGCAGCTGTAGGAACGGGGAAGCAGGAAGGAAGTTTTGGTCCCTTTATTTGGTTCACTTTCTCCATTTTCTGGCTTCTGTTTGCAGAACTTCATAGGAAGCTAGCTAGTGAAGGGTCCTGGGTCATGTAGTTTACAGAGTCCCAGCCGAGTAGACGTTACAGAGAGTATAGACTATAGAAGGATGGGCTTGGGGCTGAAACAGTAGGCAACTAACAAGCACAACTGCTGTCCTTTGGTCCCATGTCTGTAAAATGGGGATAACGCCTATCTCATTATATTCTTTTGGAGGATTAAATGAAATAACCACTCAGTTGCCCGAGATGGATTATAAGTGCCCAATAAATGTAAGCTTTTATTATTCTTATGATAAGCTTGCTTTCTGTATAACTTGCTGCCTTTGCCAATTTTCCAGTGGAACTTGGATGTTAATGCGTGCTTCAGGGATTATCAGGCCATCTGGGAAGCTGCTTTTGCTAAACCCCATGTGGAGAACAGGCTTCAGAACTCAGCATTTGCCCTTGTGAGTCAAGATGGGAACCCTTTCCCCAGAGATGTTTAATTCTCTGGTTGTCAGAATGGTATTGATAGATGAAATGCCTAGCTTAGACTGAGTCTGTGGTTGTTCTGATGTGCATTCTCAGTTTACTTCATTTGTCATCCTGCTTCCTCTCTTTCCCCAAAGAAAGACCCCCTAGCCTTTCACGTTTCTCTCTTTCCATTCTCTCTTCAGACAAGATAAAATGTCTTTTACTGAGTCAGCACGATCTGTACTACCTAACAGCTGATCGGTGCTCTGGACCTTCATGCTGCAGCTCCCTCTCAGAACATACAGCCAACTCGAGTATCAGCAACACAGCCTGGTCATTAAGGATTTAGACTGTGGGGTAGAAACAACCGGGGTTCAAATCCCTGATCAATGTTTTATATGACCTAGGGCAAATTACCTCTCTGAGCCTGTTTCTTCATTTGTAAAATGAGCATGGTAATTCCATGTATATTGTAGAGTTGTTAGAAAAATGAAAGAAGATAATTTCATCTAAAGCTCGAAACCCAGCATGCTTCACATTTTATAAACCCTCAATATACAATAACTATTGTTACTGCCTGTCTGCACTATGTTTTCCCTCCTATGAACACAGTCAGAGTTGAATTTATTCATTTATTTATTCCACAAATGTTGATTGGTCACTCGTTTGGTACACGATACTGTGCAAATAATTGGTGAACCAAAAATGAGTAAAATGCAACCTGACCTGGTGAAAACAGAATAGAGTTCCTCCTGCCTTTCAGATGCTAACAGTTTGGAAAATGTGGGGGTGGGGAGGTGGGCCACTGTCACAAACACACAGTACACTGTGACAGGTGTTCTAATAGGGGTATGCACCAAGGGCCACAAGGTCTAAGGGACAGATGAGGAGCTGAACCAGGACTTGGGGGACAGGGAAGGTTTACCATGGCCTCAGTGCATATTTGAGTTAGCATGGCAAAATATGCATGTATGGTATGGTGATGGGAATGTATGCTGGTGTGCGTGCAGTTGTGTGGTGTGTGTGTGTGTGTGTGTGTGTGTGTGTGTGTGTGTGTAATGGTGGGTGGTGGTGGTGGTGGTGGTGGTGGCGGTGGTGTAGAATGGGAGGGGAGAGTGGTTCCAGACAGAGGATCTATAAAAGAGAAAGCGTGGTATACTTAAGAACCTGAAATCCTGTAGATAGTGAAGATGTTAATTGGGCAAAAGGTAAAGCCAAAGAGGTCTGCCACGGCCTAATTATGCAGAGCCTTACACAGCATGTGCAGGGCCACAAACCCTGGGAGCCTCTTGCATTCTCTTGGGTGCCTCCTTTTTTCCAAAGGTATCATCTGCTTCTCAGACCACACCTCTTATATGTGTAACCAATCATCAGTTGTCTCCTTTATTCTAAGAAAACCTCGATTTTGTTGAGGGTGGCTGTGTGTCCAGCTTGAAAAACTCCATTTTCCAGCCTCCCTTACAGATACTTATACATAACTGAATGCCAGTCCTAACTGAACTGATGTGTACAGCCTAGAGATGCAGTAAAAATAAAAAAGTCAGAGGGTGTATTAAGAAGATCTGTAAGCCCCCCTCTAACAGACCAATAAATATAAAGGGAATGTTTGAAGGTTTGAGAGGTGTGTTATCTTATGCAGTGGATACCCAGGATAAATCCTTTATTGAAAAACATTTTTATGAGAGCAATACTTAAAAAGACAGCTCAAAATGGTAGGACACAAGAGACATAAATTCTGGTCCTAGCTCTAAAAAGTCTAATTGTGATTCTGAATGAGCCATATATATATATCAAATAATATAATTCCCTGGGAAAATGGAAACAAAGCCTCCAGTGCAGTACTACTGTGAAGTTCAAATGAAATACAGTAATGATAATATTCATTGAGTGTTTCCTGTATTCTGGGTGCTGTTTTAAACATTTTATATGTATCATGTCACTTAAAACACAAAATATTATGATAATCTATGAGTGCCATCATTTTATAGATGAGTGAAATGATACAGAGATTAAATAATTTGCCTAAGGTCAGAAAGCTTCTGGTTGGTGGAGTCAGGGTTAGAATCCCTTTCATCTGACTCCAGAACCAGAGATCACATTCTTAAGACCAAACTCATCACATGACAGAGATTTTAAAAAAACTGTATGTGCATACAAAGGAAATATTCTTATCATGTCCACATGTGAATTGCATAGATTACTGAGAATTAGAATAAATAAAATATACTAAACACTAACCTTGTATTGGGTGATGTTTGATATTACTTTAAAGATGCCCGGGGTCTTTCCAAAGCTGATGTGGTTTCAGAATCAAAATTCACTTATAGTTAATCTTTATGTCTCTCTACTTGCCTTTGACGTCTTTTCTTTGTCTCTGAGTTCTGATATTTTAGTAAAAAGTCAGGTATTTTTATTTTTCCTTCTTTGAACTCAAGATGCTTTTTGAATCTGAGGATTCACATCTTTGAACAATTCTGGAAATGTCTTAGCCATTATCACTGTGTGTGTATTGCCTCCCTCCATTCTCTCTCCTTTCCTATCTGAAATTCCTATAAATTGATGGTGAATCATCTCCCCAATGTCTAAGTCTCTTAGCCTCTCTATTGTATTTTCCATTTTTTTTCATTCTTTGCCACAATCAGTTATTTGACCATATTTACATTCCAGCTCACAAATTCTCTCCTTTGATGTATTCAATCTGCTGTTTAATCATCCGTTAAGTATTTGATTTCATTGGCTATTTTTTTCTAGAAGATATATGCCCTTCCCCTTTAAAAAAAATCTCCATTTTTCTGTTTTGATAGTGTCATATTCTGTTTCTGTACTTAAATCTCATTTGTACTGGGAATTTTGTTAATTTAAACATACACATTTTATTTTGTCTGATTCTTTTATTATACGAAGTTTTGAGGGGACTTAGTGTACTTATTGTGTCTGCTAAATCTTGCTTGTGTGTTTTGTAATTTCTAATAATGAGCCCATGTTGAGTAGTGCTTTTTTGAAAGATTCTAATGAGTCTGAGTCTGAAGTGTCCCTTTTGAGTGGTTTTGCTTTCGCCAGCTAGCCCAATGATATCTTTGACATGACCACTTTTAATGTTAATATCTCATTTTAGGAATTCTTAGTGGTTTAAAATAAAATCTATACCTGTGTGCGTGTCCCCCCATCATTACAAATTCTGAGGAGACTCACCCTATAATGCCCCGTCAAGAGCATAAACCAAGGCCAACAAGCTCCATGTCATCATCCTTTTTTAATAAGATTTCCTACTTGATTTTCTTCACAGGGGACCAAAATTTATATGGTGGGAGGAGGGCTGTCTCTTCCAACCTCTCCTGCTTTGGTGTGGACCGAAGGGCCTCCTTTCTTGTCCTCTCTGGAGCTTTAAAACCCAAACCCTTGGTTATGAAGTGTTTTATATACGTTAAATCCTGAAGCACCTACTAACTGGCAAATTCCCATAAGCAGCTAACGTATCAGCTCTCCTGCTTACTTCTGTTTTCAATTCCCTTGCTTTGGCCCCTACCTGTGCATTTACATATTTTGTGTTGGACAGGCTAAATTATCTAATCTACCATATTGCTGTACTCATCATATGGACGTCAGTTATTTTATCGTCATAAAAACTGTCTTCGGAATGGACACTGGATAACTAAAAGTTTATGTTAATTCAAATAAAATCAATTTGTTTCTTCTTTTGACTAGGTGGTTAAGGGACTAATTGGTATTAGGACTTAATTTGCCATGCTATAATTATAGAATAATTCATATCCTTTATTTAATTTTGAATTTCAAAATGGGGTTCATGGCCATTTGGAGCTCTGTCAGTTCCAGCGGTCCCTACCACTTACTTGCTGTATCAGCTTGGTCAAATAGCAATATGATTGTGACTCAGTTTGCTCACTGCAAAGAAGGGCCATAATAATAGTATCAATCTCGGCAGGTTGTTATGAGAATTAAATAAGTTGATACGTGTAAAACATTTAGAAAAGTTCCTGGGCACATGGCACTTAAGAATTTTACTTTTGTCCTTATTATTACTGTTATTATCTATAGGAGCAGCATAATAATCATCCATTTATTTCTGAGGATATGTTCATTGGTGCTACTGTGTGTTCATTCTCTTAATCCAAACAAATTAACTTTGGACTTTTTTCACTATAATTTCCCCCTCTAAAACCCTTAAGAGTGTTTTTTGGAGTTTGGGTCATCTTCCTCATGATGACATGTTAAGACAATCCTTTATGTGGTTTACTCCTACAGTTTCTAATTACTGTGATCTTTCCACCTTTCCGAATGCATCTCTTACTTAGTCTTTAATTTAGCCTTTATTTATAAACAGCGTGGAGGCTCTGTTTTTATCTGTTCTTTCATTCCCTTGAATAATTTTCCACTTGGAACAATTTGTTTTGTGATTTCCATCTTTCTGTGAAGACTTTAGCAATGACGATCAAGTGATGTCAATCCTAAGACTGGTCTCAAAAATCATGTACCTACCAGCTTTCATGTCAGGGCATCTTCTTCACAACTTGTCTTGGCTTTCTTTTTGAAATGCCATTATTTTACCTTTTTATTTTGAAATAATTATAGGATTACAGGGAGTTGCAAAAATAACACATAGAGTTTTTTTGAACACTTCACTCAGCTTTCGCCAATGATCACATCTTATATAACAATAGTACAATATTAAAGCCAGGATACTAACAATGGTTAATGAAACAACAGGGCCTTATTCAGATTTCACCAATTTTTTCATGCATTTGTGTGTATGTGTGTGTGTGTGTGTGTGTGAGTGTGTGTAGTTCTATGTAATTTCATCCCATGCATATTCATATAACCACCATTACAACCAAAATACAGAATTGTTCCATCACTCCAAAGGGACTCCATGCTACCACCTCATCGTCACACCTATCCCATCCCTGTCGCTTGGTAAACACTAATCTGTTTTACATCTCTAAAGTTATATCGTTTTGTTGATGTTATATAAATGGAATCATTTATTATATCACTTTGTGAAATTATTTTTGTTCATTAAGCATACTACTTTTTCATCTGTCCATAGTTTGACTTTTTTTATTGTTGAGTAGTATTGCATTGTGTGGATGTAGCAGACTTTATCCATTCACCTATTCAAGGACATTTGGGTTGTTTGCACTTTTTGGCTATTATGAATATAACTGCTATAAAAATGCCTGTACAAGTTTTGTGGGAACATAAGTTTTTATTTCTCTGGGATAAATGCCCAAGAGTGTAATTGCTAGGTTGAAAAGTTAGTCCATATTTTGTCTTACAGAAAACTGACAAATTATTTCCAGGAGTGGCTGTGCCATTTTATATTCCAACCAACAATGTATGAGAAAAGTGACGTTTTTAATATTATTTCTCCCTTAAGAAATCAATGAAAATCAAGATTTTAAAAATAAAAGACTTTTCTGGTAATGAAAATGTCCTACATTTAAGTTGTAGTGATGGTTGTACAACTCTGTGAGTATACTGGAAAAAAAACAACCATTGAATTCGTGGATTTTATGGTATGTTAGTTATATCTCTCTAAAGATGGTAAACAAATAAAAGGATATCACAAGAAGGGATATAATTGTATTATAAAAAATCTTATTCCTTTATCAAATTTCTAATATTTATTAAGAATTTTCCATGTGGCAGGCATTACATAGAATGCTTTATATATATTAAGTCTTGACCCATCTACTAACTGGTGTGTCATTTAACCATTTTCAACTTCTGCATCCTTTTCTGTAAATGAGAATAGTAAAATTACTTTCCTTTGTGAGGATTGAATGGAATAATGTATAAAGCATATAGAATGCTGCCTGCATAGTATCATTATCTTTGTTATTAAATTCATGAAAAGACATTTTTTCTCTTAGTAGTTAATAACTGCCTGGTAATAGTATTATGAAAAAGTCATGTGTATTAATGAAAGATGACAGATTTTCCCATTATGTTTATTGAAAGAAAGGGAAGCAGCTGACATTTACTGATCACCCACTGTGCACCAGACACTATATTTATTAACCACTATTTTGGTCATTTAATCTAAACAGTGTTCCATCATGGGAACAGTAGTATTATCACCATTATAAAGAAGAAGAAACTAACTCACAGAGGTTAAGAAAATTTCCCAGTTTCATAAAGCAAGTATTTGATGTAGCCAGGAAAGAAAACCAGGTCTGTGTCCCAAGTTCATGCTTTTCTATAAGACTTTCATGGATGAAAACAATTGATATAAATTAGACTTTTCTTCAAACACTGCAGATAACAGCGTATTAAGATACTTGCAGCTTTTCTGTCCCCTGTATTCAGAAACCAAAATTTAGCATTTCCAAGGTGGTTGTATATAAAGCATTTTTAATGTATTTTCAAAAGACATTTAGAGATCCTTATGGTAGTTCAGAAAGGGCCCCAAGATTTGACTCACTCTGAATTTCCAACTGTTTCGAGCTTGAACTGTAAAAAGGCAAAATTGCTGGTGGGAATTGCCAGAAGTGCTCAGTAAGACGTGAACAGATATATTCCAGAGATTAGAAGACAAAGTACCGCATGTTGAGCTCAATTAAAAAAACAAAACAAAACCTAATTCCAAGCTAAGAAGAAAAGAAAATTACTTGCAATAATATGTCATTGAAACCATTTCTCAAGTTTATTCACCCATGGATTAGTCTTTGTGTTTTTTTCTTTTTCAAACTCCTTTCTCTTTAGAAACTGCCAAGTGTTGTAATGGAAGCAAAGAAGGGACTCTAATGTCAGCCAAATTATTGAGAAAAACAACAAGGAAAAGGTTCTTTGTAGTAAGCCTCAGAGATGATGCATCATCCAATTCCTCCGGTTTATGGAGGAACTTGGCTGCATGTTTTCACTGGAAAGAAACACCAGGATTTGGAATTCCTCTCGGGAAACTTAGGTCCCCTCGATTTCTGGATGCACACAGAGACAGAATTACAATGAGTACCCTCACATTGATGTGAGACAGGAAAAATTTGAAAAGGAACCCACTGATTTATTCTCATGTGTTGGCGTGTTATAACTTATTTTATTTTACTTTATTTTATTATAAGCATGAGAAACAAGTCTGCTTCCCATATGATTAAAACAAAACAAAACAAAACAGCCTTGGGTTCAGTTAGGAGGTTCTCTATACCAGAGAAATGACCTCAACACTGGCTGAAAAAATCCAACAGGAATGAAAAATGGCATGCTGCAAGTTCCAGGAAGATCCTGCATCAATCAGCTTCAGACACATTTCATTTTGCACTGTTATTAATGGCTTGGAAAGAGGCTGTAAACCTATTATGGTAATTATATCTGCAGATGAAGGTAAATAGGATGGTGTTATAGACACTAGTGAGGAAGAGACATAGAACAGAGCAACCTTAGAGAGATTAGAAATATGGACAGGAAACGAACAAATGAGATCAGCCTGGAAAAGTAAGAACGTGCATCTGGAGAAATACATAATTTGAAAAACAGAGAGGTACTTACAGGAGGGTCATACTTGGAAAGCAGTGATGGTAAATAGTCCTTTGAGCAGATATCAGTCCTGGATATGTTTGTAACACGATGGAAAAATAATTCTAAGGCTTGTGTTCATATAGCCTTTTTGAGTGCATTTGGTTTCAAACAGGGGCATTTCCATGATCTCATTTGATCCTCAGCCCAAAGAGGTTGGAAGCACCGAATTTATTCTCCATTAAAGAGATGAGGGCAGATTAAGTGAATTGCTTAAGGTCAAACAATTTGTTCATAAAATAGACATGGCTAAAACGTGGGTCTCTTGACTATTATTTTTCTCTTTTCACACCGACACCTTGTCAGTATGCCTTGGATCTCAAAATAGTAATTTTTTCTGGTTCAGCATTTATCCGTCTCTTTCTGATATTGTGGACAAATTTATTTCATGCGAGACTGAGCTTAGTATTACTGAAGGGTTGCACAGGGTGTGAACCCTACCTCTGCCCCCCACACCTCTAAAAAGCGAGGCAATGTGTAACAGATAATGGACCTCTGGAGGACGAGTCAGAACCTTTCACTATTCGCGTCACCAACTGCGGGGTTAGGGGTGGGCAAACCATGTGACTTCTCAAACCTCACGTGCTTCAGCTGTAGGACTGAGTGGGTTGATCGCTATGGTCTCGTGGACTTGATCTCTTTGAAGCTCTAAAAGAGGAATGAGGCTAGTGCAGGTAGGCAGAGACAAGACCAAGAGACCTGAGAGAGAGAAGGTAGAAGGGGGGCCAGAGAGAGAGGCACAGAGCCCAGGTAACGCCTGGACTGAGAACACTTATTAGCATATGGCAAGCAGGCAGATTTAAGTTTTCCAGGATCACATTTGCAAACTTTATCTCAATCTGTTCTCTCCTGCCCTTGTTAGAGAGTTATGTCACTTTCTGAAACTTGACAGTTTTTTCTATTCCTTGGTAATGATGTATGAATTTCTGTGCATTCTCATCTGCCCCTTTTGTGTGGACTGTAGATGAGAATCAGTGCACTAGTCATCTTTTTGGGTCCTGCCAAGATCACAATGGCTCCCTTTCTCTGCAAAATGCCTCTAAGTCCACATGGGTGGGCTCCTTGCACTTGTGTTTGTATTTTGATTTCTCCACACCTTCTCCTTAGGTGATTAGATTGTAGGGTTACATCAGACTCAATCAGATTCTTTCCAATTGGGAATTGGAATGAAAAGATACTCATTTTATTTTCTCAGTGTGATCAGAACAAAGCAATATGTAATGGCCTAATGTTTAGAGAAAAAAATGTACTCTAAGTAGAGTTGAGGCCTCTTTCCATGAGGCCTCAGAAGGTGAAAGAAACTGGTAGACAGATCTTGATTCCAGTCTGGCTGGATACTGACGAGTACACTAACATCTTTTTCATAAATACAGTCCCCCCTCTTTTAAAAATTGTTTTACTGAGACTGTGTTTTTTTTTAACTTTTTAACAACGTGTTTTCACTAAGAGTCAACCAAAATGATATTCCTGTCAACATGCACATGAGGCCATCCAAAGCTTTCTGCCACCCCAACCAATGCATTAGTCCTTGAGGATTCGGCTCTTAAGTAGGGTTTACAATTATTTTGAGTTTGTTGATGAACGTATGCATGTATGTGTGCGTGCAAGCACATATATATAGTACATGTATGTTGGTATGTAGTCATCCAAGGCATTCAGCACACATCTCATGAGTGGCTCTGTCTGTCTGTGAGGCACTATGCCAGCACTGGGATACAATGATGAATAAACAGAGCTCCTTCCTCACAGACCCCAAGGGCAATGGCCAACGAAATAGGTCATTATAACATACTATATAAGCACAGCGCTGGAAGTTGGCAGAGGCCCGAGGAAGCACCAGGGACAGTGAATAGATAGGTGACAGAGAAAGCTTTCTAGAAGAGATAATGCCTGGAGTTTCCCAGTTCAAGTAGGGTAACAGTCATTTGAGGCAGAAGGTATGACATGGCAAACTGCTTTGGGGGCAAGAACCAACAGGATATGAGAGAGGCACCCCTGGTTCCTAGGGCTACTAGAACATAAATTACAATCAGAAGTGAAGAGAAGGGAAGCCACAGAGATGAGCAGAGGCCGAGTATGGGGAGTTTTGTACATCACATTAAGAATCTTAGACTGTAACATGAAAGTATGGAGGGATGATTGGAGATTGGTAGACAGGTAAGTGAGGAGGTGACATTTAAGATGAGGCCTGAATGATAATGACCCAAACTGGTTGAGGTTGATTTAGGCATAGGCAGAGGTAACAGATAGTGAGAAGCACCAAAAAGTGAGACCCAGATTTCTGATTAAAGACCAGGTGAAGCGAAGTATCCCCACCTGAACTAGAGAAGGTGCAGAAGGTTCTGGAACCTATTTGAGACATGTTGAATGTTCCAGTTTTCCTAAGAAACAGACTGTAAGACAAAGATTAACATGCAGAAGGTTTTTAAGGGAATGCTCTTGAGATCAACACCAGTGGATGGGAAAGGTAAAGGAAAGGAAAGGAAGAGGAAAGGGGGAAGGAGAAGGGAAAGGGAAGGGGGAGGGGGATGGAAAGGGGAAAGGGAAGGCGGAGGGGTCGGGAAGGGGAAAGGGAGGGAAGGGAAGGAAGCAGAATTGGCTAGAGGGAGAACGTAGCCTCAATAGAAACCTCAGCTGACTCTGCAGGGAGTATTCTGAAAAGAGGATGAACCTTCAGTTCTGTCCTGAGTTGGGATAAGAGGGCCAGGCCTCAACTTCTCCTTGTTAGCACTGGATGTGGGCCACCGCCCAAGGCATTTGGCATCTCAGTGAAAGTGAATCTGCTTCGCTGAAGCCAAGTTCAAAGGTGGCCAACTCCTGAGAGCCTCTGCCAGTGGCACTTGCAGCAGCTGGGATCATATGCCCTTTATTCCCAAAGGGGGACCTGGGTGGCACACCACAGTGGAGTGGAGGTGCCTGTGGGTCACTCCAATGGAGACATCCCGTACGCATTTGGGTTTATGAGCTGGAAGCTGACAAAGGAAGTCTGGCTAGAGGTAAGCATTGGGAGGCACTCATGTCAGTGGGATTGTGTGACCTTTCTGGGGTTAGGTACCCTTTTGAGAATCTAAAGAATACTAAACTTACCCTCCTTAGAAAAAATTGTACAAGAATATATGTCCATAAAATTTGGCTCTCTTGGACTAGGTTCACTCAATAATATTCTGGACCTTGGGCAACATCATATAGTGTGTTCATTAATTAATGAATCCAGTTTCTTGGAGTATTCACAGAATATCAGGCACTCTCCGTTTTTTCACCGAATCCTCATATCACGTAAGTTAACCATATTATCCCCATTTTGCATAGGAGGAAACTGAGTTTAGAAGAACTTGTCCGCTTGGAAAAAGAAAGTGGCCCCTGATTGTAATTTTAATTAACGCTGAGTCAAAAATATATGGGTGTTTATAACAATTATTTTGCACAATGACATTAGCTTCAAACCCTCATTATAATAGAACCATTGTCCTACTAACTAGTATCTTAATATACATTTCTTTCCGTCATGCTATAGACACTTTCCATGAAATGGATAAACTAGGCATGTATTGATAACAAAATGTCATTTCTATTGTCTGCAATACCATGGGATTTTTGGAGGCCATTGTAAATTATTTGTGGCTATGAAGTAATGAAAACAGGAATTGGTTACTCGTTAAAATATGCGTTAATTAATTATGCATACCGTTTTGGAAGATGCTCAGTACTCTGCTAGAAGTTCAGAAAGTCCTTATCTACTTTGGTATATGATTACACTAGGGGAGGCAAGGTTAGGATTTGACTGGGGGCTGCGTTGGGCACGGGTTCTCTATTTTCCATTCGTTCACTGTTATAGGGACTCCAAACCTATACTTTTAATTTCCCGGTGCTATAATGATATACACGAACAACTCCTTTTAATGAAAAAACTCATCTTTCTTCTTCATAAGACCTGTTCCCTCAAGTCTGTGTTAACATATCCACTCAGCTATTCCATTGACCCATTTTATAGACGAGGCAAGTAAAGCTGAAAGGTTTTTCAGGCTGCTAATTCCAAAGTTAAGTAATTTGAAATAATTTTGGAAAAATTTAACAGTTTTTTTCTCTATTGCAGTCTCTGGTTCTTGCCCCTTATGTTCACTATCTCCAATGAAAAATTAGTAACTGCACCTTCAAAACTGACCAAGAATTCTGCTAGGAGTCAGGTCAACTTTTAATATTGGGTGTCTTGAGTCAGAAATCCAAGGTTTCATTTGGGTCAGTGTGTAGAGGTGACCAGTCCAACAAAGAAATACTCTTGTTGACTTACCAGTTATGTGGCACCCTTTTTCATCCCCTGGCTCCTTTGGGATTTTGCTTGGAGAAACCTGTGACAAGACCCTCAGGTACATGTCTCTGCCATTCCTACTTCTCTGAAAAGATAGGGAGCCAGAGGCTGAAGAGGCCATGTGGCCTTGGAGCATTTGCTGTATGTAGCTGAGTGCAGGAAACCGGAGGAAATAAAACAAAGGACATACAGCCAAAGTCCCTTCCTGGAGACGGATAGGAAACCTGGAAAATATAAACGAGGTTGCAGCCTTGCGCTTGGGGGTTGGCTTGCTATTCTGAGCCTGCATCCAAGAATGAGTCTCACATCCCTCATCTGGGAGTGAGCTCTTGTGCTGTACAGGGAGAGCTGCATCCAGTCACATGTGTTTCCATTCAGCCCAAGGGTGAAACTGACTGCACTTAACCGTTCATTCAGCAGCTCCAGCGCATGTTCTCAAACAGGCTTTTAACAGACTGTCTAGTGGTTCTGGGCTTCAATGTTGTGGTTTAGGACCCAGTTGGGGTAAAGGGGGAGCTGGGGAGGAGGTAGTTCCCTGGAGACAACTCACTGCTCTCTCATTCTGAACAGGCATCAGACTGCTTCAGAAAAGAACAACCCTCACCTTTGAGACACAGAATCCTTGTTCGCTAAGGCCCCAAGAACTCCGAGTCTCCAAATGGTCTGATGTCAGAAAGTCAAATGACGACAAGCCAGGCAGGTGGCATAAATTCATGGAAGCCAGCCCCCTGTAAAGGGAGAGGAAGCAGCAGGCATTATGGCTAATTGGAGAATACACAGTCTATCCAAGAGGAGGCCAGTATTCCATTCCAGCTGATTGCGCAGCTATGTGTGTCTCTGCGCCCAAAATTACCAGGTTTTCCCATTGTTAAGGAAATCTAAATTTGAGTGTGAAATCTATACATTTTAAAATATTGGCTAAAGAAAAATGTCACTCCATGTAAATATTCATTTAATATCAGCCTCACTATTACAGGTTGGGTTTCCTGGAAAGTAGATTCTGAGGAGAAAAGGATGCAGGAAGTTTATTAGGAGTGTCCCTGGGATCAACATTTGTAGAAGGGAAGGGAAGGGAGGAGAAAGGCAAGGAAGGGGAGGGGAGGGGAAGGAAGGGAAGGGAAAGGTTAGGCAGAGCGAGAAGTCGAGAAGTCATCTGTGATATGGTCTTAACAAAGCCTTTAGCTGACCTTGCCCCCCTGCAACTGGGATAACCCTTTAGAGCTGTTGCCTTTTGGGCTAGGAGGCCAGGCCTTTCTATGCTCACATTAAGCAATGTCTGGATCAGGCAGCCCTTGTGGGGGTGGGTACCTTAGACAAGGGCAGTTTCCAGAGACGGCTGACCACTGAGGGTTGAGAGCAGGTGGGGTAATAAATCCTTCCGTCCTGAACCAGGAGTTGGGTGGAGCTCCACTGTATCTACTGCAGACCCTTCCTGGCACTGCTCAGATTCACTTCTCCGTGTAAGTCCTGGGAGCAACAAGTCCGGGATTGGGAGTACATCTTCTCTTGCGGGTCTCAGGGCCTCTTTTCCCACAGCTGGTCTTAGGGCCACAATAACTGTTGTCCTTTCCTAACTACCTTAGATTCTCCTCATTCTTAGCTAACTCTTCCACTGGTCCAGGTTGTTTACTTGGTGGTGGGACATGGACCCTCCTCTCTGAAGGGTCAGCGTCCCTGGTCACCATGCCCTTCTCAGGTTACAGCTGATGTACTTGTTCATTTACCATCATGACTGGACAAGGTCATACCTAAAAGCACCCGTGTGGATCACCAGGGTGCCATAATACTCCTCGCCGCCCCCATTGTGTACCAGCAGCCCTATGTCCTCCTGATAATCAGGGTCCTACAAGGATGCCATCTTTCCTTCGTGCCTGTTTAGTGCCTGGACACAGAGTCCAAGGTGCCCTATAGCAGCTGTAACTTACAGTTCAGTTGGACTCTTGCTAAGGCCTCTGGTGGAAGCATTTCCCCTTTGGGGAAAAGACACTAAACAACCCACAGTTGCAGGCATGTGAAGCATACATTTCCCAATTGTGTCCCCAGGACTGAAAGCAAAAGGGGTCACTCCTGCTTCTTCCCTTTGGCTCTTGGATCCATGTATTCTTCCCTTTGGGACGCAGCACCATACAGAAGGCATTGAATTAGAATGTCCAGTGCACCCTGGAGATGGTGTCTTATCCTTGCAAGGAATCATCTCTGAATTGGTACTTCAGTTGTGCCTTCAGTGGGCCATTCCTCCACACTTGGTGTGATGTGGTACTTGATACAACTAGTAGATCCCACAGTCACATGGCCTTTCTCGCATCGTCTCATTTACTCTTAACTAGGCCACTTGATGTGATGTGATGGCATGTGGTATCCCATGCCAGCGCATTGTACACCCCTTAAGCCCTCAAACAGGAGTGTTGACTGAGGCTCTAGCAGCAGAAAAGGCAAATATATGCCCAGCATATGTATTCATTTCTGTAAAATGAATCACCATGTCTCCCGGTGTGAAAGGGGTCCAATGTAGTCAACTTGTCACCTAGTGGCTGTGTGTATCTGTGACGGATGATGCCACCCTGGGCAGGCAGAGTTGCTGTCTCTTGCTTGCAGGATGGACATTTGAGAGCACCAGTAGCTGGATCAGCATTGGTGAGTGGGTGCTGGTTCCCTGCACAGCCTCTATCCCTGACACTGTGTCTATTCCATTGGAGTGCCCACTGTGCCAACATGGAGGGGGTTGGTGAGAGAGCCTGGCTGATGTCAACTGACTGAGTCATTTTGTGTTCCTCATTGCTTAGTGCCTTCTCTGTGATGGAGGCTCTGTGGAGGGCATTCACATGTAACACATAGATATTCACTCTGCATGCCCACTTGATAGGTCTACCACATGCTTCTACCCAAAGCCTCTTTTTCCTTGATCTTTTCATCTTTCCTATTTCTGCCTCAGAATACTTCAACACTGCTGAAGAGTCTACGTATAATCTTGAGCCGCTTTTCTTTCCAAAGTGAATGAATGAGTAGGTATATGGTCTGAAGCTGTTGCCAGTAGTAAGGAAGAGATCTCCTTACTATTGGGAAGAGATCGCCTCACTATTGTCTTTCAACACCACCCCTGTGTAGGACGGTCATGTGGCCATGGTCTATTTTTAGTTCGCTCTATGTACCAGGCCCATTTGTAAACCAGGCTCCACTGATCACAAGGGCCACAGATGTGTGCTAACAGAAAGGTACTGGGGCAATAGTAGTGGATGACATGGGAGACTGGACCACCTGCCCTTTAGCCCATTTCATGGTCAATCTCGGATGGATCACTTTTACCTTGCAATGAATTGCTTGCTGCTGGACCAGTTTGATCTTATGACTTGTTGGGTCTGATAGAACCCAGCTCATGGTGGGCTTTTCTGGCCACTTTGTGACCATGGTCCCAGCTTCCATCTCGTCCAAGCTCCAATAGCAGTCAACGACCTATTTTTCAAATAGTGCGTAATTCTCTTGCTTCAGAATCCTAGAGGTGCAAATTGAGACAGTCCTGTTGGGACTTGCATAACCTCCTTGTGGTGACTTTTCTCACTATGGATATGTTGAATATTATAGAACTGATTGGGTCATATGGCTACAGTGGCAGGGCTGTTTGTACTGCACTGAGTCTGTCGTGGAGCTCTTTCCTTCTCCAGGCACCACTCAGAGATGACAGCCTTTCATGTATATGTGTTGTAAAAGTATTTCCCTGTATGGAACAAGTTGACTCTAAAAGCTGAAGAAGCCTACCAGGCTTTGTGCTTCCTTCTTTGCAAGAGATTTGCCTGATGCAATAATTTGTCCTTTACTCTGGAAGAAGTGTTGTGGCATGCCCTAGTTCTGGACTCTTAAAATTTTACTGAGGTGTCAGGCCCCTGAATTTTTGTAGACTTCATCTCCCATTTTTTAGAGGTCGTGTGTCCTACAAGCTCTCGAATTCGTGTGTCTTGCCAAAGCCTTCAATGTACTTATCACTTCTTGCTCATCGAGTCAGACTTTAGGATGTCATCAATAGAGTGTACCAGTGGGATGTTCTTCAAGATGCCCAGACAGTCTAAATCTTTTGAGATATTATTATGATGGAGGGAAGGTTAATTAACATGTCCTTGGGGTCAAGATTAGTCATGTAAATTACCATCCGTTCCAAGTCTGTGCGTACTGTTTTTGATCCCCTTATCTGATTGGGATGGAAAATAACTCATTTGCTAAATCAATGGCTATGTAGCGTGTACTTGAGACTGATAGTTCTTTCTAGAAAAATATCACAGCAGCTTTAGTTTGGGTCATTCATTGATTGAGTTATGCTTCAGGATTTGTCTGGCTTTTGCATTATCTAGACTAGTGAATTAAATGGCAGTATGATGGGATTACCAGCCCGGTTGCTTCCTTCAGGTCTTTAAGGGTGTCACGAATCTCTTCTATTCCCTTACAATAAAAAACTTTTTTGATTTACTGTCTTGATTTAATATCTTGGGGTGGGGGTAAAGGTCAGTTTTAGGGCCTTTTATACTTGGTTTTTCCTATTCGATAGCTCTTACCCTACACTCTAAGAATCCAATGTGGAAGTTGTACTAATTGCCATATTTGTCTATTCCAATTAATCAATGAAAGTTTGTGAAAATGACCACTAGGTGGATCTGTGAACCCAAAGGGCCAGATGTAAGCCATGTCTAGACCAGGGGTCCATTTATTACCTGGTTTAAACATGCCTCTATTCTAAGGGACGGGCTATGATGATGCTTTACGTCTCTGAGTATCAGTGTGAACTAAGAACTTGTATCCATCAGTCCTCAAGATGTTTAGTTAGTCCCCTTTCTAGTATATGGCCCTGGGAGCCCATGAGGAAGGAATAGAGGAATCATTACCATATACACTAAGCATGATGTTGCAGGCTGCTTCCTCAGCCTGAAAACTAGGTCACATCCAGAAACTGGGCCAGGAATCGTGACTTTTTAGTGGAGTGACTACCCTCAACCTTCTGGCCATCAATCCTTGATTGACTTTGATTTCTACCTGTTTTAGTTTTCTATTGCTGCTGTAACAAATTACCGTACACTTAGAGGCTTAAAACAATACAGTTATTCTCTTACAGTTCTGGAAGTCAAAGTCTGAAAAGGGTCTTCGGGGGCTAAAATCAAGCTGTCAGCCTAGCTGGAATCCTTCTTGCCTTTTCCAGCTTCTAGAGGCTGACCACATTCCTTGGCTCATGGCCACAACACTCTGACCTTTGTTCCCATCATCACATCTTCCTTTCTCTCTCTGACACGTTTGCCTCCCTCTTATACGGACCTTTATGATTACACTGGGCCCACCAGGATAATCTTGCCTGTGGCTTTGAAATGAGTTTTCATCAAAGCTTATGGAGAAGGCCAAAGGCCATCAGAATTATTCTCTAAAAGAAGTGAATGAGCAACTCCATCCAGGAGAAGGAGGTTTGCATACCTTGCTCACACTGTGCAAGTGTGATTTGGGGATAAGCCCATGGGAATAGTTCTTTGTGGCTATAATATTCTCTCTCTCTCTCTCTCTCTCTCTCTCTCTCTCTCTCTCTCTCTCTCTCTGTCTCTCTCTCTCACTTGCTTATGTATATCAAGGGTAGGATTGTTTATCAGGTTATTTCTGTGTATTTAATATGGAAACATCTAATAATAGCAGGTGATTCACCGCTTTGATTTTCATTCTGTGACCCTGAAAGTACATGACTAAGATTTCCTTTGTTTAAATTGTAGGTAAAATTAATGCACCTAAATGATTTAATGGGCAGTTATGAAATTAACTATTTATTCACATTACAATAGCCTACATATTTCACAAATGCCTGATAAATGATTTTTGCCCCTTCAAAACTCTTCTATATTTGTTTTGGGACCATTTTTTTCTCCATCCTTCAAATCAGGACTGGGGAAAATGTTTACTCATATTAATACAACAAAATATAAACTTGGTTTTAAAAAGTAAAAAATATTGTCAATAGTCAAACTGAATAAATGTCTAAGCACTGATTTTAGACATTTTGGCGATTAAAAGGAAGACAGACTATTCCTTTTTTTTTAAGACAGACTATTCTTAACTCTCCCCTCTATTAAATTAAATCCCCTCCCCATTCTATTCTATTCCAAGCATTATAAAAGAGCTACAGACTACAAAGGTAAATAAATCTTAGTCCCTGACATAAACGAATTCAGAAAATAATAATCATAACATTAAAAATAATGGTAGGAATGGCTGCTATCTAATTAAGTTGCTTTGTGCTAAGAGCTTTACATGAATAATCTTATTTAGTCTTCAGTATGTTCACTATCCGGTACACCCCTATACACTTTTGCCCTGATTTCTCTCGACCAGCTTAGATTCCATACTTCATCCTCAGTTTCTTTGTGTTTCTCTCTCCCTTCTCAGCACTCATCTAGCAAAGCCCTTGTTAAATCCCATACCCTGCTTATTCTATGTCTGCATGTATACACCTATACGTGGCTGGAAGAATATCTACTCCATGCTTTCTTTAAATTCATGGCCACTAACTCATGGGAATTCTTAGTACTGCCAGGTAATCACTCCAAGTTTCCCAAGTCCATTTACTCTCCTAGAAGTTGATTTCATACTGACTCCTCTCTCCTCTAACTTCCAATACTTTCTCTCCCAGATTATCTTAGCTGATGACAGAGAAAACAGACACAATCATAAGAGAACTTCCACAAACTCCTTCCATGAAAATTACATAGCTACCTATCTCTGTGCCAATATACTCTTCCCTTTAGTTATTGTGAAGAAACCATCCTTGCTCCTTGCTGAAGGGCAAACCCTTCATTTGAACACTAGATGTCACCTGTGTTACCTGTCAAGAGTGATAGAGCAATTACCCATTTTTTTTCTGCATCATGATGTTTCTTCTCCTTATGGAATTAGCCCCATTGGCATACAACCATGATATTATTCCTCTTGTATCATATTCCAATTTCTCTGATAGTTATTGCTCCGTTTCTCTGTCCCAGTTTGCAATAAAATCCCTTGAAAGAGTTGTCTGTCTTAGATGTCTCCAATTTCCATGTTGATTTTCACCCCACAACTTCATTAAGACTGCTTTGATACACATACACACATGGTAGGTATATAAATATTACTTAAACAATTTAGTACATGCTCACAAAACTAAAAAAAAAACCAAAAACATTATGATCTGGGTATTAAGATATTCATTTTATAGGTACTCTAGTCAGCGTGCTCAGTGAACCTTGACAGTGTTTTCGTGTACTTATTACTTCTCAGTTCTCATTTTCCTTGACCTTTCAAAATCAATTAAGGAAGTGAACACATTCTCTTGTTTGAAATAATTTTGTTTCTTGGCCTTCGGAACACAATACTTGCATGGTATTCCCTCTATCTCATTGACCCTTCCCTGCTTCTTTTTCTGATTGCTCATTTTCCCTCAGGAAGTTTACTTCCCTCAGACTTCTTCTTTATCTATACTCTCTTGGTCATCTCATTCATCATTGTTACTTTAAATAATATCTAGAGGCTGACAGCTCCTGAAAGAAACTTGCATCTTTCCCCCAGCTCTTCCCTTGGATTTCGAATCTCGAATATCTACCTGTCTGCTCAACATTTCACTTAGATTTTTAATAGAAATGCCCACACATCTACTCCTGACCTTTCTCTGCAGTCCCATTCCTGCCACAGCTTTTCCTGTCTCACCTTCATCTTTTGAGTTGCTCAGGCCAACAAATTTGGTGTAATCCTTGATTTCTCTTTCTCTCGTACCCCAGCCAAATCCATCCGCAAATACTGTTGGTTTTACCTTGCAATACATCCAATGTCTAACCATTTCTCACTGGTTCCACCGTTACCATTTGGTTCAAGCTACCATCATCTCACCTTGCCTTCTGTGACCCCTTATATAAAATTCCAGCCCAACTTTAAGACATTAGAGTGACTTTCACCTCTCCATCTCTGCTTTATCCTCAATGCACTGGCCATCACTTTAAACACTATATACTTTAAATCGTGACTCTTAATTTTTCCCTTCCCTGGAATGGAATCTTTAAGAGCGCAGAGCTTTTGTCTCTATTTTATTCCAATATTTGTATCCTTAATGCTTAGGTATCCATAGTAAGTACTCAATAAATATTACCGTATTTTGCCATGTATAACTCTTTTGCTGCATTAATAGATTTCAAGTTATTTTTTCAAAATGTGTCAGAAATCCACAAAAAACAAAAAGTTGATGTTTTTACTATTTTATGCATTTAATAATAACAATTTGAGCTGCTTTGTGTATAAATGACATTGTTTTATGTGTAAAATTTTCCTATTGTTATTCATTCTTGAAAAATACAAAAATATAGAAAAATGTACATCTGCTTTCCTAAATTTCTTTTCTGGAAGTTTCCATCCGCAGTCAGTGGATACAAATAGTTACTCGGATATATCCGACCATCGTGGCAAAAGGGATAAAGTGGTTCCTGTGTATAATGCGCACCCATGTTTTTGGCCCAAACTTTCAGGGAAAAAAATCTTTCGTTTTAATTTTTTATTTCAAATTTTTATTTGTTTACATTTAGGTACTTGTTTTTTGTATTATAAAGGAATTTTGGCATTTATTTTTTAACATATTACGGTACAAGAAATTTCATGTAACAAATTGCAAAACACAAGAACAGATACAAGGTACAAGAAATTTTATGTACTGATAACTTATGCATCATACTTGTAGAAGAAGGCCAAGAGCTCTTTGTCATTGCAAGTTCGTCATAAGTTCAACAAAACCGATTATCATATTCCAGGGTATTATTTTGCATACAGATATCGTTATTGATTTCTAGAGTGACACTTTTAACTCGTAAGCATAAATAAAAGAATTAAAAACATTTATATAGGTATGGAATTAGTACTACCCATGTATAACGCGCATCCTTTTTTCCCCCCTCACAAATTTGGGCCAAAAAGTGCACATTATACATGGCAAAATATAGTAGTTGAGTGAATTAATAAATCATCACAAAACACTATAGGGCCTCTTGTAAGGTAGGTAATAAGATGCACATTTTAGAGACTAGGAAACCAAGACTCAGAAAGTAATCTGCTATAGGTCATAGAAATAGAAAGTGTGTGAATTGTAATAGGGACTGAGGTCCCTCTACTCCAGATCCTTTTTTATTTTATTTTTAACTTTTATTTATTTTAAGTGTGTTTTTCCAGGACCCGTCAACTCCAAGTCAAGTAGTTGTTTCAATCTAGTTGTGGAGGACACAGATCACAGTGGCCCATGTGGGGATTGAACCAGCAACCTTGTTATTAGCACCACGCTCTAACCACCTGAGCTAACTGGCCACCCCAGTCCAGATCTTTAAACAGTACACCATTCTGGGTTCTAGCGCAGTTTTTCCTCTGAATTCAATATCAACTTTTTTTTTTTTTTGAAATTCTTTAACACAAGATTCTTGATCTTCTCACTTTGATGGCAGTTCCTTTCAAAGCTCCAGCTTTCTAATGAGTGCTCAAGTACCAACTCTACACTACTGAGCCATTCTTTGGCCCATGTGTTGCCTTGGAATTTTGTGACTGTATCATGTTGGCAAAGTGATTCCTCACCATCTTGAATTCACCTGCTCTGAAATCCAGAATCAGGAAACTCTAAGGAGCCTTAGAGAAGCAAAAACATTCTTAAACCTCTAGCTTCTAACCACATGTCCTTTAATGACACAAAAAGTCTTACTCCATCTATTATTTACTCTTTCTTCAGACACAATTTAAAACATTTTTACAGTCACTCACCTAATAATTATTGAGCAATTTCTATGGGCAAGACCTTATTTCACATGGTCAGGACATAGTAGTAAATAAAACAGAAACATTTCTTGCCCTCAAGGAGCTTACATTCTATTGATGGGAAGAAGGGTACTACTCAATAATAAATCAATATGTTATATAGTGAAAAGTACCATAAAGATAAATAAAACACAGAAAGGGACTAACAAGTGACAGGTGGGGCACTCTCTTGTTAAGGGTATAAAGTCAACTCAATGAGATCTGGGGCATTATTCTTATTATTTTTCGCCTCCGGAACACTAGTACTTAGAAAAATAATAGCATATAGTAAGGTAAATATTGTATGAAATTGTGATCATGAATAAATGAATCATAGTGAAGAAGAGAGCCCAGTTAGGAGGTTACTGCAGTATTCTAGGTGATTGCTGATGGTGACTAGACACAAACAGCAGCTTTGTAGATGGAAAGAAGAGATCATTGTCTGGACGTAGTTAAAAGACAGAACCAATAGCATTTCCTGACAGATTGGATATGTGGTACAAATTGGATTGGATTGAAGCAGAGAAGTCAAGGTTTAGATGATGCCAATGTTTTGGCCTCAGCAACTAGAATAATGTATCTTGGATTCAGGTGTGGAAGTCTATGGATGTGGTTGGTTTGGTGGCCAAAAGTATTTCTCTGGGACCATAAATTAGGCCTCTTTGTGTCTCCCTCTCTCTCTCTCATAGTTTCCTGAGATATCTAAAGCCAAGTACTGCTATGTATGCAAGGAAAACCGTTCAGAGTCATTCTACTGTGGAAAACACCCATGCTCCTTCCACTCCTCATCCTCTTGGCCAGACACAGAGGCATCTTGTGTTGATGGCTGCCTTTCTTCTTACTCCTTGAATGAGAAAAGCATAGCAAGGAAGGCTTTTTCCTTCAAACTCATCTTAGACACTTGATGTTGATTTAAGGAAGAGAAAGATGATTGAAAGGATTGAGAGAGGGAAAAAATAGTGTTTGTTGTCCATGTCTGAGGATGGCAACAACTTGAACCGATTAGCTGGTTACTATGCATTCCTGGGCATGGCTTGTCACAGAGGTCTGATCTGGAGAAACATCACAGGTCCTATTTTGCATGGCCTCTTGCAGGCAAGCCTGACCTGAAAGAGTTTAACGAATTATTCTTGTAATTTGAAACAACACACACACACACACACACACACACACACACACATCAAGTGATCAAAAATATGGTATAAATCTCTTTTAGTAGAGAGTGTTCTGGATTATAATGACAGTAACAGCGGAGATAATTAGATTGCAAGACAAGCAAAGAAACCCAGGAAATTAAAAAAAAAAAGAAAAGAAAGCAGTGGTATTTCTTTAGGATTGTACTTGTCCCCTACATAGTTTTGCTTTTCTTAAGAACTTGCAAGATCCCCTCAAATACGTTGGGGGCAGTAAAATCTATGGGAAAGATTCAGAGAAACCTCTGCAGGGTTTCATAGTATGCCGTTTTCTCTTTTAGTCTGTTCTAAATATAATCCTGCTTATTTGCATGCCAATCCCCAGATTGCTTTGTAATTTCACAACTCTTGGCTAGTGGTCTCAGCATTTAAGCTTTAAGAACAAAGCAGAATGTTTAGGGCATGCCTTTGGCTTCAATCTTTTCATTTTCTGCCCGCTGTGCTTTGCAAAAGAGTTCAGGGAGATGACCTTGGCCTGGCATTCATGCTCCTAGCCAGAGTATCACAGAAACGCAGTGGAGGGTGCCGTGTGGACTTTTCCTGTGAAGACAGCATTCAAGGCATTCAGTCCCGTTACCCATGAATAACCAGAAACTTGGATTAACTTGAGAAAGAGTGTTTCAGAGGGGTTTAGTCTCCCTTTTGATTATGTGACTGGGCTGGTTCATTCATTTTAGGTTTCTGGAAAGCCCAAGCTGAAGGATTCTGAAGTACCCTCTTTTTATGGATGCTTTATATTGCTTCTGTATTGCAAAGTAAGGCTTCAATTTAACGAAGAGATGTCCTGAAGTGTGGTCAGTGCTCTGCCTCACAGAAATGTGAATTCAAGATGCCTAACACAGACCTAGTCATGCTAAGTGGTTATTTACAGAATTTCTATTTGGTAAGACATTGGGATCCACTGTTAAGGAGTGAGGGTGGTAGGAGGCTTGTCTTTAGGTGGTTTTATAAGTTTTGCATGGCAAGCCACGGTTATTGTTATTTAAATAGTATGATTGGAATTATTTTGCTGGAGAGTTGAGGAAGCTCCCCTCTTAGAACACCACTCAGCCACCACCCACAGTGGCCTCTCCAAATTTGCCTCCCTTGGCCCTTTAATTTGAGTGGGTAGCCAAAGGACAATATATTCCAGCGCTGAAAGGGCATGTTTTTGCTTTTGGTGACATAGTGACCTTTGTCTATCAGCCCTGCCTAAAGTAAACTGGGGATTGTGAGCAGCGCACATTGTTGACACAAAATCCATGGCTGCACACGAGATACGGTGCCAGGGCTTCTGCCTTCCCCTACAGGTGTTTTCTCCTCTTTATCCACAGAACAGCATCAATGATCTCTCTTCGATTCTGAGAGCCAAGCAGTGTAGTTCCTTTAACACGTATTATTTTGAGAATATTTTTAAAATCCAGAGAACCGTTGATGTTAACTGACACGGTGGCCCTCAGAGCCCTCCAGGAGTGAGTGGTCGCTTTGTGTTTTCTGATTCGTATTTTCATAGTCTCCGGATGGCAGCGGGCTGGGCAGGCTGCACAATCTGACCAGTTCTCGGCTTTTAAAGAGATTGCGCCGGCTGTTTACCCACCCAGCGACCAGCAGAGGTGGCGCCCAGCCCTCGGCTGTAACAAAGGCAGCGGCCACCCCATCCAGACCCTGCCAAGGCAGAGGAGGGCGGTTCCGTGAGGGACTTCCGGAGCCGTCACCTTTCTGAAATGAGGGTGGGGATGAGGGGGAACTGGGACCGAGGGCTGGTGGGAGGCGTGGGCGCTTCCCCGGGCTGGGCCCACGAGGGCAGGAGCGCCACACGAGAGCTCTCTTCCTGCACGGGGACTGCACCATCCCCACCCGGAAAAGTCCCTCGCGCCCCCTGGTGGCGGTGGAGCGGCCTGGCTCCGCCGCACTCGCAAGTCACACACAAAAAGGGAGAAAAAGTGGGTGAGGCACATGCAAAGAGGGAAATCAATAGGGATAAGACAGAAGAGGGAGGAGTCCCGGATCAGCCATTCTGGTCTTACGGGGTCCCAGCTGGCATCGCAAAAGAAAAAAAAAAAAAAAAAAAAAAGCCCAGGCGTGAACGCGAGTGGAGGAGGGTGTGTGTGTGTGGCAGGGGGGTCGGGGTGATAGGGGGACCAGGGAGATTTACTATTGTCTCTGGCATCCGCCGCGGGAGCCCAGGAGGGGGGCGGAGGCGAGGGGAGGCGGCGGCGCGGCCAGCGCACCATTCGCTCCACCTGATCTCGGGGCGCTGCGCGCGGAGCGAGGCGCGGGTGAGCCGGAGCAGAAGGAGGGAGGGACGCCGCTGCTGCAGCCACCGCCGCCACCATGTCCTACCAAGGCAAGAAGAACATCCCGCGGATCACGGTGAGTCCGGGCGCCGCCGCCTGCCTCCCTCCTTCTCCTGCTCAGTCTCGCTGCGCCGCAGGCGCTGTGGCCGGGATCCCGCCGGCTTCGCTGGTCCGGTCCCCGGGGAAGGACGAGGACCCGGGTCCTGGGGGTGGAGAGTGGCGGTCAGTCCCGCCGGCGCGGCGGGCGCCACCCAGACGGAGCGACCCTGGGGTTGGAGAAAACAAAACAAAGAGGAAACCCAAACCAAACCGTGGCGCGCAGAATTTTGGATTATTTAGCCTCTTTTCCCACCAGCCGGTAGTTCCCGAAGAACACAGGCTCACGGCCCTCCCTGGACCCCCTGCGCCGCCTGGGATGTGTGTGTGTGCTGCTCCTGGCCAGGCGTGCTTTTTGTGTAAGGTGGCTTTGGGCTGGGCGGTGTGTAGAGAAGTGACACCTTTCCCCAGGGGTACTGAGCAGCCTGACCGCTCTCCCGGCTCCAGACCGGTGATTCTGTCCCACGCGTCTCGGGGGTGGTAGGTGTCTGGACCATCCGTCCTCACCCCGTCCCTTTCTTGCCTGCCTTCACCCCGATTCATATTTCAGTGCGTCATGTTCGGGACTGGACAGCTAACGTGGCTCTAGCAGGAATGACCAACTTTTTTTTTTTTTTTTGCCCGTGATACGTTTTATATTTTTCATGTCGTTTCTCCTCCTCATTCCAAGACAAGGCTGAGTTTTTAGAACAGCTTTTAGTTTGCCGTCGCGGGCACACGCTGTGTGCGTGCCGTGACCAGCTGCCATTGTGTGCAAGACCGATCCACCCGCGGCCGGTGGGTGTCAGATGCTCTGGGCGAGCGCCTAGACAGGGTGAAAGGGGATGTGCCATTGTCAGGTATAGAAGCCACATCTACACCAGCGGCCAGCGAATCGCTGTCACAGCACAATACCACACCCAGGGCTGGGATTCCTCCAGGCTGCCCTGAAATGATGCCCCCAAATGGAAGGGACATAGGACAGGCTGGGATGGGCATTTAAAAAAATAAAAAGCAGCAAAACAACAACCAAAAAAACCCCACTGACATCTGTTAGTTTAGCATGCACCACTGCACTTGTGCTTTGTCTGTAGTGAATGAGGGGTGTGTGTAGTATGTGTGTAGTGTGTAGTAAGGGAAGGGGTGGTTACTCCATCTTTGCCGGGCGAACAAAGGAAGTGATCAGCTGGCCCCTGAGAGGCTCTGCCGCTGCCCTAGGGCAGAGCTGTACCTGCTACTGTAGTTAATTTGCCTGAATCCATTAGGTTTTGCTGTGAGCATGAGTCTGTTTGCACTTGTGGGGTTATGCTTGAAACACCCAGTGTGTTTGTGATTGTCATGCAGGACCTTCCCTTCTGTAGGCAGGAGGAAACTGTTCTTGCCTCTGGTGCACTTTATTGCCAAATGGTTTATTTCTATTGCAGCATCCGACCGTTTTCATGCACCTGAGTTTCACTCCACACAAGTGTGCCCCACCCCCTCTTCGCTGTTCACCTTGTACCAGGGAAGAAACACTACCCAGAGGGGAAGAGCTGGGATGGGTAGGGATCGATTTTTGGCAGGTAGACGCAATGGGTTTAAATCCATCCTCCTTTACCATTACCTGATATCATTGACTTCAGATTATTGAAGAAATATTGTGGGTCTTTTACAATGCACGGTGTTTTCTCAGTGCCAATGATCTTTGCACAGAGCTGTGGAATGTACCCTAAGGAGGGGAAAAAAGGCTGATTGAGAGAAAAAGCTTAATTTTTATACTTATGTCCCTAACTCAGGAGATATGGACCCCAGCTCTCATGCTATTAAATGTGGGAGGTATGCTGCATATATGCCACTTGCTTTACAGCAAGGATGCATTTGCCAGTTCTCCGCTTTGGGATAGCAGAGAACAGATTGTTTTTTCTTCCTAGTCTCATGATTTTAACTGTCCTTCTTCCGGACTTAGCCTTAAGTCCTGTGCTAAGGCACTGAGGGCCACGCCCATTCGTCTAGGCATCACTTAAGCCACCTTTAATGAAAGATACAGAAATTTAGCCCCGATGACTTCCTTGTCTTAGGAGGCCCCATAGATGTGGCTGTGCCCTACTCCCAAGGCCAGGTTTGCTAGGGGTTCCCTTTTGTTCCTATGTGGACTCTCTTCCCTGGGAGGCATCTTTCATTTTCAGTGCGGCTTCCATCCTTTCTCTCTGTGCGTGGGGCGTGGTGCTGCGTAGCAGCCTCTGGAGCTGGGGCTGTGTCTCCAGCAGCTGTGACAGGAATGTACAGTAGTTGTGAATTTCTTCAAGCCAGACTGCCTGGTATTCATTGCCGAAAGGGGTATGTGTGTGTGTAGGGGGGTATGAGTGGGGGCGCAGAAGAGGGTTAGGGCAGGAGTTGGGGTGGGGCTGCTGGTCTTTGGGGGCAAGGAATCCATTTGTAGATTTTTTTATGCTTTGTGTTTGTATTTCCTTGAAGAAGCTTTCTAGTTCAGAATAAAATACTTTTGTACATTTGCCTGTCTAGAAATGATTATGGTTAGCTACCTATTATAAGGGTTGAGGTATTTATCTTCCTAGTTAACAAAAATAGGGACATAGATGTAGACATACAGAAAATATGATCAAAGATCTAAATATAACATATAGCCCCTCCTGTCAACTCCAGTATGTTTTATAATGGTACGATTGTGGAATTTGAATTAAGTTGACTACCCTCTCTATATTCCTTTCTGTGAAGGCTGCCCCACCCACTAGCTAAAATGACACTATAATCTAAGGATGGGTGAGGGCAGTCTTTCTGGGCCCTGTACTCTTTACCTTCCCAGACAACACCCTTTGCCACAATTTAAGAGGGCCACAGTAAGATTTTGTTTGTTTGTTGTCTTTCCTTCTACCTATTTTTGCTGCTCCCCTGAGATGAAAGCCTTCTTACTCCCACTGTGTTCATTGGTTTCTTGGAAGCCCAGGTTGGGGGTTTCTCTGTCACTGATAGAATTGCCTGGGGCTTTCCCTGTGAGTATCTCAGGCCGCAGATGTCACCGTGCTTTCTCAAGTCAACCCCCTGCATGACCTGTATGGCTTCCCTCAATACCAGCCATTGCCTCTAAATGTTGGAGACTGGCAGTTTGGGGTGGTCCAGCTGTTCAGAGCAGGGACCTTATATTGTCATTCACCTCTGTCTCCACTCATTAGCGCAGTGCTTAGGCCATAGATGCCAATGATGATCAGGTAAATCAATAAATGAATTAAAAATTGCTCCTAATACGAATCGCTCACACCTATTGAGGGTTTATTATATCCATTGCCTCTTTTCATCCTTGGATCAACACTGAGAGGTACTCTAGTTATCCCTATTTTATAGATTTGAAAAAATACATGAAAATCAAATGCACTTGCCCCAGGTCAGAGCTATAATGTTGGAGGCAGGACTCACCCCTACACACCTGGCTAAAATCAAAGCGCTTGCCCCTCCTCGCCGCACTCCTCTTAGTGTGTATGCTTCTACCATCGTTGTTCCTTGGTGTTGGTAGGGCAAATAATTTAGAGGAAAGACTCAGACTGGCTCTACTCCTGGTAGGACCTGTGATGCATATTTTTCCTGCCAGGGTCAACAAATTCCATAACATGGTCCTCTTACTTTGTATGTGATATAAATATACACACCAATTTTAGGGATGGTACCTACCATGTCCATGCCACAGGTAGAAAGTTTGGGTAGTTACATTACAGTCATTGTTTTCCTCTGACAGAAGCTAAAAGCTGACCACAGGAATAGGTAGGGATCTAAGACTTAGGATTGAGGGCTTTATGTGCATTCTCTGCAAAAACCCATTTCACAGTTAAGGAAACTGACAGCTAGGCAGAGTCAGCTACACAGAGTTACACAGTGAGAATTTTGTGACAAAACTGGATGGAAATCAGAGCCAGGTCTTCTCTGACTTCACAGCCTCGGCTGCCCGGCTGAGCCGCTGCCTCCCAGAGGAACATGCAGTTATGAAAGGTGTGGATAAAGAGCTCCAGAATTCCCTCTGGAGACAAATCGCAGAGAACCGGCGTTTTGCAAATGCTCATTGGATTTCTGTAAATACTGTCTGGCAGATAATGCATTTCCGCTGCACTGGAGGTTGGGTTGTATGTGTGTGATGTTGGGGAATTGCCGGAAGACGTCCTCAGTCAGGAACGACCTGGAGAGTTTGGTCCAGGGCAGTGGTCGGAACGCTGTGGTCTCACTGGAAGGGTGTGAGTGTGAGCATTGTGGGTGTCCTGGGAATTTTTTTTTGAAGGGAAGTGAAAGGGACTTATGAACTGGAGGAACACCCAGATCTCTGCAGCAGTTGAGTTGGAGGCCTAGAAATAGACTAGAACCTAGGCAAGGGGTAAGTGCTGCCCCATTCCTGGAGCTCTGCCTTCCTCTTGTTTCAATAGATATCATGTTGGATTGGGAGCAAATAGGAGGAGATGGAGAACTAGAGTTTGGAAGGTCATAAGATGTCACCCCAAAGCTAGCTCTCTCTGTATAAGGCATCTTGGAAGGGACATTCCAGCATAAAAGACAGAGGAAAACTATCAAAGTCATAGGAATGGAAAAATCTTAGATATCTGATCATGGAAATCTCAGCCCAGGCCCTGCCTGGGGTGTTCATTTGTTATTTTATATTTTGAGCAAGTATGTGGTGATTCTCAGCCAGATTATTTCTCTTGCTCAAATACTAGCAAAACACCTCTGGTGAATAGAGCTCTGACTATTAGTAACTGTGACAGAGCTAGCTGGGTACTTGGGGGAATTCTGGAGAAACAGATTTCCTGAGAGAATTCAAGTTTCTGTGGTAGAACTGTCAGTTTATAATAAATACAAATCCGTCCGCTTATCTCACTGGGCTGTTGAAAGGCTCAAATGGGGTAGTGACAGTGAAAGTGGTCTGTGAACCCCGGATGTCTTCAAGAGAGTCAATGCTGATTTATTTATACAATCTCAGCTACTTTGGAATGTGGAAATTAATAAAGGAAGACTTGACAAAGATCTGGAGTATTAAGAGACTACTTAGAAAACTAGTTTTTTTAATACACGTTTCAAAAACAAATCAAAGCGAACACAATGTTATAGAAAACTTATATTTTCCTGTTTTATTTATGTTACTGTGTTCCTCAGAATTATGATTGTTATTCATTAGTGACAATCTAATAGAGGCCATTAGTCTGTCTCTGGACTTTGCGATAGAAGACCCCGTTAACCTGCATAAAAGGCACTTTTCTTACTTAATTGAACTGTATCGTTTTCAGTCCTCATCAACTTCTAGCCTAGAGTGACACAAGTTATGAATCCTCTTTGTAGCAATTTCTTCACAACTCCCTGTTCAGTGGCTATTTCTCTGCCCTACCTCCTCAGTTGGAAAAAAGATAAAATTGAATTTGAAAAAGAACAAAAAAATCTTTTCACATCCTAAAGGGCCCCTTATGTATTGATACATTCATAGAACTGCTTACTACATTGGAAAAATTACAAAATGTTTACAGTAGTGGGATTGTCTCACTAGGACGTAAATGTGTTTCTCTTTGATTAAATCCACACGTCTAATCATGAAATTCAAGTTTCTAAACTAGAAATTTGAATATGTCACCACCTTCAGGGATGAATGTTAATAAGAGGTCTGAACGGCCTCTGGTTACACCCTCCTCAAACCAGTGCTCCACCTTACTTTTCCTCCCATTTTCTGAAGGCCAGTAGGAAACAAGTAAGAAAGATCTTGGACACTCCAAAGAAATAACTTCCTCTATTTTGAGATGCTTCTGCTGTGAAATCCTTCTCTCATCCAACTGTGTGTCTATTTCAATATCTGCAATAGACCCTCCCCCTCCAAATAGTCTGGTGGAATAGGATGAGCCCCTCAACTTGGCCTCTTTTTTTGACCCTAGTCTCTATGTGGAGTCCAGTCCCCAAATTACGTCTCTTGAGGAATGCTTCTTGTGTTAATTAGGTTGTAGGGAACCCAGTGGTTAAAAAGAGGGGACTAAACATAGTGGAGTTAATGTTAATAGCTACCATTTATTGTGTGCCTCGGCACAAACTACATGGATTATCTCACTTAACTCACAACAACTCCTGTAGCTACAGTTACTAACCCTAATTTTGTGTTCTGGATAGAGGCTCAGAGATTAAGTAACTTGACTAAACCCACACAGCTGAAATAGCCAGATCATGGGGTTGGTCCTTCCAGAGGTGAATTAGTTTCGCAGGCAGAAAAGTGGTAATTCCCTATCCCCTGGAACAGCAACTGTGTACACCTCCTCCCAACGGTGCTTCATGCCTTGCTCTGCCAGCTGTCTGAGTTAGCTTCTGGCTTTTGCCCAGGAACATGTCTGAGTGGAAAAGGATTGAAACGCAGGGTGGAAAAGCAGATGCTCCTTTTCTGCCTTGCATAAGTGCAGATCTGAGCCCAAAGCCCCTTCTCACGCTCTGTCCCTGCTCTCTTCCCTGACATAGAAGGAGCCAGGCTCCCCATTCTCATTCAGCCGGGCAGAGAAACCCATGACACACCCAGTACTCTAAGCCAGATCGGGGAGCTCCACTGTAGAATGGTCCAAGAACCTAATTGGGACATCTGGAATTCAAAGACACATTTCTCATGTGTCTTTGATTTCTTTCTTTTTTTTCTATGCAAGCGCTGGACAATGAGATATGAAGGATAAAATGAGATTTTAGTTTTTTTAAGAGAGAGGTTTCTCTGGCTAGTAGAGCAAATGAGCCCTCTTGTTTTACCATACGGGGAAAGGAAGAGAACCCTGGATGGAGTGTCAGCACATCAGCACATTGTGGTTCAGGCCTGCCCTTGCCTCTAACTTACATGTGACTTTGGGCAAACCCTTATGAATCTTCTCAGATTCTGCATCATTCAAATGAGAGCATTGCACTAGGTGATTCCCCAAGGTCTCTGCCAGTGCAAATGACCCCACGAGCCTTTACTTTCTCCTGCAATCTTGGTCATCCTCTCCTCATTTTGTTCTGAATGCACAGGAAGGAGTTCTACGCCCTCCCCGTGAGGGAAGGCAGAGCAGTGAGAAAATGGATGAGAGCAACAGTTGTTGGCTTCAACTTAGTGGGACCAGCCAACATCTGTGTTGGATATAAGGGTCTTTGGTTGCTTTTTACCCTTAAAAACCCAGCCTTTTTCTCATTTAGACAGTGGACTTGGTTAATAGACTCTGTGCAGGGGAGAAATGGAATAATGATGACTGGTAGGTCCTTTCCTTAGCAGAGTTTTAGTATTAATTCAAATGAGTATTATTATTAAAATGATACCATGATTCAGTTGCTGACACAAACAGTCTCTCTTGGATAAGACTACCATTGATAAGGGCACAAAAGCAACAATTGCCCCAAATCCAGACTGGTCAAACAAACAAGGAAACCCACAGACAACAGCTCCATGTCTGTAGTGCTCACCAAGCTCTTTGCAATTGCACTTGCCAATATTTTAAACGTAATGGCGCACATCCAATCGAAATAACCCACCCCAAAAGCCAAATAATGCCCCAAACACTCCATGAGGCAGAGATGGTTTTTGTTTTGTTACCACTGAATTTCCAGGACTTAAACTTTGGCTGGCACGTATTAAGCCCTCTGTAAATATTGAATGAATATTGAATGAATGGATACATTTAACACTTACTTTGCAGGAACAATTTCAAGGGAGTAGATGATCAGAACCTGCCCGCATTTGTGCTTGTATACCACCCTCCCTTTAACTAGAATATTAACTTATATTAAGTTTTGAGACATAAGGCCCGGATCTAAGAAACCAGCGTAGAATCACTGGGCTAAGAGAAACATGACAGCCCTTTAGCAGAACACGCAGAGTTAACTGTAATAGGGGACCTGATGTAGGCACATGTGCCAGGGAATCCATCCATTCTTTCTTCTCAGGCCTCTCTTCCGCCTCTTTTTCCAAATTCTGCATCTGGCCTCATTCTCAGCCTGTTTCAGGGGCCTCCCTGGGTACTTCTTGCTTGCAAACAGACCCACCGTTCTCTTGCTGCAAATGATTTAAAAGAATTAGTGGAGACCTTTCTGTCTTCTTTCACATAGAGAAAATTGTCACCATGACTTTTTGAACCGACATCTAACATAGATCTTACTGGAGGCCCCTTTCTGCCTTTGCACAGAAACCAAAGTCATTAGAGTTATTAGCAGCAATTAGATAGGCATTTGTACAGCAAATCCTGCCTTTTAGAAAGCTTGGTGAGGGAGCAGCCTGTAGTTCTTTTTTGTTTCCCTGTTAGGGTTAGCCATTTAAAGGGAGTGTGTGTGTGTGTGTGTGTGTGTGTGTGTGTGTGTGTGTATGTGTGTTCTCAAAGATTTTCAATCCCTCACCCTACCACATCTGTCAGTATTTTCTGGGCTTATGTTCGGAGTGATTCCTATTATTATTAGCTTTTATTCTACAATTCATTCTTTGGTTTGAGGGGTGGGGACAGTTAAACTTAAAGCACTTTTTACCAAGCTCATCTCTGTAAACCATGTACTTTATGGTCTCAATAATCTATGTGTAATAATAATCACTGGATCCTTTTAAAAGGAGCATCTATAAGGAAGGCAAAATGAAGAATTAAAGTATATTCATGGAACCTAAAACGTTAGATCAGAAAGCATTAGAAGTACTGTATGTATTAGGATGTGTCATATCTAATATAATCAGGTGTAATAACAGCATTTTGCTATTTCTTGATGGTAAAAATAAGTATTTATTGACCATCGGCTCTGGGCCTAGTAATGTGATGCTTCTCACAGAGCATCTATTTTAGAACATGCAGGAAAAATTAGTTTAAGAACGAACATTTATTGTATTTTGTATTAAATGCTGTTTATTCATTATCTCATGGAATCCTCAAAACAACACAATTAGGTAGATGGATTTCCAGCTAGGTCTTCCCATTTTATTGATGTGGAAACTTAGACGAGGAAATTTGCCTAAGATCCCACAAGCCTTCATGGGTGGAACCCAAATTCAGACTGACTCAGAGCCCACATTCTTAACTCCACTATATGTTTTTACCTTAAATTCTACTTTCTCTTATCTCCTCCCACCTCCGGGGTTATGAGACGTTGTTTCAGTTTGGAGTTTACCTACTATAAGTCTAGGGTTGAGCCTTTCTCTGCATCTGTGTCTCATGAGTCGTGAGCTGTCCGGGTTATGGGAGACGCAATGAGCAGTCAGTTGGTGTCCTTCCCTGTACGGAGCTGGAATTAGGGGCCGTGCCCATTCAGGAAGCTCTGCAGCCTTCCCGTTAGGGGTGGCCTTGCTTCTGGGTATTTCCAGACAGCTCCACACTGTTGTACTTACACAGACAACTTGCCAGGGATGTGCCCACCACTCTTCGTACTGGAGGCTATTTTGCACTCAATTAGCAAAAACACCAATGAGAGAGGGATTCTTAGTGTGGATTTGAATGCCACCCTCTGATTCCACACCCAGGCTGCCCTCCTTAGCTTCTTGATAAATCCTAAGCAAGATTCCCCTGAGGTTTTCAGCTAACATGGCTCTCTGAAGTTCATCGTCAGCGTCTCCTTAGAGATTATTTTAGTCTAGCTTTCCCTTACGGATGAGGAGACTCAGGCCCTAAGGCTGAATGAGTTATAGTTTTTTCTATCTGGTTTACCATAGGCCATCAAGATTTTAAAATTGAGTAGGAAATTTCTGTTTCCAATAAAAAAAAAAGCATGACGGTTATAGAAAAATTTACAAAAAAAAAAAAAATGAGGGCAATAAAAATGAACTACAGTGAAATTCACCAGAGATAGCCATTGTAAACTTTATGACTACACCCATCTGGAATTTTTTTCTTACGACTATGTATGCCGTTTATTAAAATGGTATCACATAGTCTTCCTGTTGTTTTATGTCATGCTTTTCATCCCACAATATGTTATGACATCTTTCCATGTTTTAAATAGCCTTCCATAACATAATTTTAAATACCTACATATTATCCCATGCTTGGGGATCTGGTTAAATTAATCCCATTTTGTTGGATTTTTTTTTATGTTTCCAACATCTTGGTATTAACAACAAAAATGAAATGATGGATTCGTTTTCAGTTGCCATTTTTTAGCTGAAGTTAAATTAAAAACCTTCCCCAGGATGAGAAGTTGAGTAACTTGCCCAAAGTTGCTCAGCTCCCGGGTATCAGACTATAGATTTGAATCCCAAATATCTCTAGTCTTAGTCTTATATTCTTGTCATCACTCCAAACTCATCAACAGTTGTGCCATTTTCCAGGGAAATCTGTTTTTGCTCTTGAATGAGCACATCTGTGTTCTCACCACCATTTGTGCTTGCCTCGCTATCTTGTTGAGGCTGTTGACCTTGGTAGGTACACAGTGTCTTAGGACCTGAAGCTACACAGCTGGAGAGGAAACATGCCCAGTCCCTTTCCCCCCCTCTCCTTAATGGCTTAACCCATAAGCTTGGAAGCTGGTTTTAATTTGATATATTCTGTGTGCATATGTGTTTGTTTTTAAAACGTTTCCCCCTTAATTCTTTCAAGGAGACCTTTGTTTGAAATCATACACTCTTTCCCTCAAAGCCAATCTGTGCCCCAAATCTTGATGGGATTAGTTTGTTTGGGGATATTGATAAATTTAGAGTGGGGGTTCTGGGTTATCCAACTAAATTGGTTTAAATTACGGTCTTACAGAGAGAAAGGGCTTTAAACAACTTAGAAGATTTGCAAGCAATTGAAGTCTGCTTCTAGAGACTTCATGTTGGGTTTATTCCACAAAGAAGGTATGTTTTTGGTTTTTTGTTTTGTTTTATTTCAGTTACTTCGTTGCATGTTCTATCTCAGACTCTTTTTGTTGTGAGAAATTATGGGGAAAGCTTAGCTTTGTTTGGTTAAGGGCAGAAAAAGAAATAAGGAGCCCGTTATTCCAAACTCCCTCATTTTAATGTTTAAGAAAATGTGGGCCAAAGAGAGAAAATAATTTGCCAAAGGTTACACAGCAAAATAGATTTTTAAAAAAAAAAAAGAAAAATAAGGCTTAGGACTCATTTCTCTTGTTCTGGTTCAGTGCTTTTTCACAGTTTTGTTTGAGGCAGGGATGTGGGCTGAATTTTGTCCCCTCAAAATTCATGTGTTGAAGTCCTAACCCCCAGTATCTCAGAATGCGACCATATTTGGACATGGGGACTTTGAAGTGGTAATTAAGTTAAATGAGATCACTAGGGTGGGCCCTGGTTCAGTCTATGACTGGTTCTTATAAGAAGAGATTAGGACACAGACCCACACAGAGCAAGACCATGTGAAGACAGAGGGAGAAGAGAGCCAGCTACATGATAAGGAAAGAGGCCTCAGAATACACCAACCATGCCGACACCTTGATCTTCGTCTTCTAGCCTCCAGAATTGTGAAAAAATAAATTTCTACTGTTTAAGACACCCAGTCTGTGATGCTTTGTTATGGCAGCCCGAGCAAACTAATACAGGGCGGAGGTTAAGAACAAAGACCTTTAAAAACTCAAAACTTCAAACTTTGGAAGTTCTCAATTACCAGAAGAGGGAGACTCAGATAATTAATATTTATAAGAAATTATCCCATGTCAAAGCCTTTGCAAACTGATTTTTAGTCACGATTTTATATATGGCATCTCATTCCATCCATGATGCTTAGATTATAGGTATTATTAGCCCCACTTTACAGATGCAGAAATCGAGGTCCAGAAAGTTAATGTATCAAAAGTTACATAGTGATTAACTAAGTGGATGTAAAGTTACATAGTTATTTACAAAGTGGGGGAGCTAGCACCAAATTTACCTTCTTGTCTGACTTTAAAACCCCTATCTTTTACCCAGTACGCTGTGCTACTTCCCAATAAGGAAGTTAATCTAAGCTATTTATTTATTTTTTTTTTAATTGGGAAATATTGGGGAACAGTGTGTTTCTCCAGGGCCCATCAGCTCCAAGTTGTTGTCCTTCCATCTAGTTGTGGAGGGCGCAGCTTAGCTCCAAGTCCAGTTGCCATTTTCAATCTTTAGTTGCAGGGGCCATAGCCCACCATCCCATGTGGGAATTGAACCGGCAACCTTGTTGTTGAGAGCTCGCGCTCTAACCAACTGAGCCATCCGGCTGCCCCCCCAAGCTGTTCAGTAATCATTATCATCAAATTGTTTAAAAGTTGTGACGAGAAAAAAATTTACTCCAAAGTCCCAGTGACCTAGAATCCATTTAATCAATTGGACAGGAAATATTTCTTCCCTGATTTTAAAATAAAAGCAAATCAGAGATATTTAAAAAGATAATCAGGGAATTTGACAAAGTCTTCCCTGTGTCTTACACCTTTGCATGTTGAAATGGACAGATACAAATAATAGAGCACTAATGTTTGTAGTGATGGAACCCAGGCCCCGAAGAAATGTAACCCATCAAAGGGGAATTTGTTACCCACACTGGGTCACATTGGCTAAAGCAGGAAACCAGATCCATATATCTGTAGCATGAGTGGATGTGGAAACTATGTCAGAGTTTTACAGTAACATATTTTAGAAGGATTTTCAACAATAAGACCTGATAAATACACAATCAACAACAACAAAAAAATCAAATTAACTTGAGCTGCTGGTAAACCAGTTGTTATGGTGTGAGAAAGATGACGTGCTTTAAATATTGGATGTAAATGGCTTTCTTGCAGCTGTGTTCTCCTCGTTTAAGGCTGTGTGGTCTATCAGTGCTTAAATGTGCAGGTTTAAACTTACTTGGTATTTATTAGTAAGAAGACACAGTCAAGTTAAGAGTTGAGTGGCTTTGTTTCCAGCAGATACGGGGGTTAAGTCCCAGTGAAGTCAGCCATATACTAGCTATGCAACTTACTGCCTCCATCTTTAGAGTAGAATTTGAACCCAACCACTTCTCACCGTTTTTCATCACTGCCGCCATCACCCCAGCTCAAGCCTCTGTCATCTTACTGCAAGAACCCCCTAACTGGTCTTTGTGTTTCCACTTTGCCTACCCATGAGCTCATTCTCCACGCACCACCAGGGTGATCCTTTAAAAATGTCAATCAGATCAAGTCACACCCTGTTCAAACATCTGTTGCACTGGGAGTGGCTCTCCAAGTTCCACGTGGCCTGGCCCTGACTGTCCATCTCTCTGCACTGCACTCCTGCCACTGCCCCTCAGTGACTTGGCGTCCGCTGTCCTCCCCTCTCACTGTCCCTTGGACCTGCCATGCCCATCTCCAGCTCAGAGCTTCTGTCCTGGAGGCTCCCTCAGAGTGGGGAGCAGTCTTTAACAGGAGCAGCTGTTACTTGACTTGCCCCCTCAGGTCATTCAGACCTCTGTGCAGTTGGTAGCTTCTCAAACAGGCCATCTTTGAGAAACCACATCAGAAGCAGTTCCACCCTCGGCCAAGCCTCCACCCTCCCCTTACTCTCTTTCTAAATTTCATTTACCCTGTTGAAATTACACTTAGTTAGTGGCCTACTTGTTCTTTGCCTTTTTAACCATGCAGTACAATGGCAGGGGATTAATTTTCTTCATGGCTGTATCTCTAGCACGGTGAACAGGAGGCATGTACAAAACGCATTAAATGAAGGAAAGAATGGATAGATAAACACACGAATGAAAAGGCACACTGCTCCTTTACTGTGAACTAATGTGCTTTCCCTGGGTTAAACGGTGTCAAGGAAGCAGTGTTTATCAGAAGGCTACGAGACCATCTGCTCCCTGGTGATAGGGAGCGTGTCTGTGTTGTTTTCTGCTGTATCCCCAAGGCCTAGCTCAGTCCAACCTTGAATGAATGGAATGAGGAACGAAAGATGAAAAGACTTGGGATAATAGGGACAAAAGTGATAACACACAGATGAAAACCTGCTGTGTCTGATATGACTTAAAGGGACTTGCAGAGGTAGTAACCTGTTTGTTGTGTGTTTGGACATAGTTTCATGCATGGCACAATGCATATCTCGCTTTGGTATGCGTAAGACAACTGCAACTGTAAAATTCAGTAGTCATAGCACTTTTTGAATATTTCTGAGCAGAGACACAAAAACAATAGACTGTTTCAAAACAATTCCAAAAGAAGATTATTCGCTGATGTTAGAATCCCAGAATGTTAAATAGTGAGCATTGGAAGAGTGCAACTTATGGCTTTGCAGGTAAGTAGGAAGTCTGCAGGCCTTCAGGTGCAGGGGATGTATTCCTGTAGTGTCGGCGGGATGTCTGCAAGAGAAAGACAGATGCGCTGTGATTTCACTTATGTGTGGAATCTAAAGAACAAAACACACAAACAAAACAGAAACACACTCAGAGATACAGAGAACATTTTGATGGTTGCCGATGGGAGGAGGGTTGGGGGGCAGTGTGAAAAAAGTGAAGGGATTAAGAAGTACAAATTGGCAGTTACACAATAGTCATGGAGATGTAAATTACAGCATAGGAGATATAATCAATAATATGGTAATAACTATGTATATAGTGTCAGGTGTGTATTAGACTAGTGGGGGTTCACTTCATACATTATATAAATGTCTAACCGCTATTCTGTACACCTGAAATTAATATAAAAATAATATTGAATGTCATCTGTAATTGAAAATTTTTAAAAGAAGGGGGGTAAGGTGAAGGGAAATAAGAGGTCCAAATTTCCAGGTATAAAACAAGTCGTGGGGATATAATGTACAGCATAGGGGATACAGTGTAATATTGTGCTAGCGTGGTATGGTGGCAAAGGGTTGCTGGACTAATCATGGTGATCATTTCTTTATTCAACGTATAAATGTTGAATAACTATGGTGTCCACATGAAACTAATATAATATTGTATGTTAGCTAAATTTTTAATAAAAATCTTAAAAAAATAAAGCAGTCTTGAATACAGTCCACAAGATGCCTATTGAGTAAAGTCTTAGATCTTTGTTGAAGGAAAAGAAATATTTCATTATAGGATTACTTGCCCACTAGTCTCATTTTTGGTTTCTAACAAATTTTAAGTGGAGCCTCAATTGTGTTTATTTCAAGGGTTCATTTTCTTCAAAGTCAGCCTGACCTCTTGAAGTCCTTGTTCTAAGGGCATCTGCAGTTTTCTGTCAATAGAATTCGGAGAAGTTTGGGGCCTAAGAGTCGAAAATGGCCACTGCTTTTTTTTTTTGGCTTTAAAGGAAATTATTTTTTTCTTTTCTTAACTTCTTTTATATATTTAAGTGTGTTTTTCCAGGACCCATCAGCTCCAAGTCAAGTAGTTATTTCAATCTGGTTGTGGAGGGCACAGTGCACAGTGGCCCATGTGGGGATCGAACCATTAACCTGGTTGTTAAGAGCACCTCACTCTAATCAACTGAGCTAACCGGCTGCCCCTGATGGCCACTGTCTAGCAAATGAAAGCAGAGCTATGGGTGTACAGGTTTCTAGGCAGATAGAAGGCTCTGACCAAGAGAATCAATCATCACCATTGTTTGATTCTTGTGTCAAAAAAGAGCCAGAAAAAGTGATCTCCTCTAGTCCCTCTGCTTCTCATACTCCATCTTAGGAAGTGTGTCTGGGCTCTTGGAGAAAGGTATTTAATATACATACATAAAATATATAATATACATATTATATATATGTATACACACACACACACACACACACACACACACACACATATAGAGAGAGATTAAAAAGTCAAGAAGTCGAGCTACTTTGGGGGGATGGAGAAGAGAGTGGGTAGGCATCCAGATGAGAGGCATTGACCTGAGAAGATTTGGGTCTAACCTTTAAATAATTATTCATTTATTGAGCACCTACTATGCACCAGATTCCTCACCTCCGTCCTTTGGGGACAGATGTAATTTAACTCATTTTATAGCCTGGGCTGTGGCTCCAAAGCCCTCTTTTTCACCATTTTATCAGGCTGCTCTGGCACTGATTCACCACTTGGGGTTTTTAGCTGCAAAGTGAGTGATGAGGCTTGGACAGACCCAGTCCTTGATGTCTGTGCTCCAAAGCCTAGCAAACTGGAGAACATCTCTGGTCTTTGAAACAGTCCCTTCCTCCCATGCTGCCTCTCCAAGGACCCTTTCCATAGCAGCGTGATGTGAGCTGGAACATCTCAGCGGAACGTTCTCTTAAATGCATTCCCCACGGGACAATTTTAGGAAGTTGCATAAGCCACTGGTTTGTGTGCTTATAACCACAATCCCCAGGCAGCCCCCACCAATTTTAAAAGTATAAGGTCAGACATGGAGAAGAATCCCTTTGGCCGCCGCAAATAGATGGGGAGTAATTGCCTGTCATTTGAAGGTGCCGCTCACACATTCCAAGCCCGGAGCCTGCATTCCTCCTCTGGGAATTACATTTTGGCTGGCTTTCAGGTTTAGTGAAAGAGTTTCTTGTTCCTGAGAAGCAATAGGGTGGGAATTCACTAGGCTTCCCTGTCATTCTAAAGGCCCAGTCAAAGCCAGCTGCCAGTCAGAAGTGATCAAAGACGAGAACCGCGTCTCAGAGAGGGAAGTGGGTGCCATTCATTGGCCAGCAGCCCAGAGAGGCAAAGCTCAGGGTCAGTTATGATGAATCCAGGGCTCTTGACTCCCATTCCAGGGACCGCTCTGCTATCCTTTGCTGCCTTTCAGTTGATATAGCCATTTTCAGTGTGACATTAACTCAAGTCCATCCACTAACACCTGAGCATTCCTCTAAATCACACGCCCCCATTTCTAGCCATCTGCTGCATGGCTGTTTGGTTGACCAGCATCTCCAAATTATTATTCATTCTTGTGCCTCAGCTTTGTTAGTCTCCTTTCTGTTCTCCATTTTTCTTATCGGGTCCTCCCTGCCATCCTACGTTGGAACTTCAGTCAATGTTGACATATCGCTTTCCATTTGCCTTCAGTTGCTAACTTGAGTCTAGCTTTCTTCTGCAGTAGCCACATTCTTGCTGTCACACTAGACCAGAGCAATCACCTTCTTTTTCCTGTTTATAGTTTTCTTTATTAAATCCCATGTAAAAGTTATAAAATGTCATATGCGTTGTGCAACTAGTAAATAGATGTAAATAAATACATAGAGGAGAAAGAGGGGGAAAAATTCAGTTCCTCATACCTCCTCCCTCTGCGTCCCTTCCTCTTACCACACCCAGTGTTAATAACTTGGTGGATATCTTTCCAGACCTTTCTCTTGGCTCTCACAAGAACATAATAAACATATTTTACACAGCGTGTCTTTTTTTGTTTGCTTTTGCAAGAATAGAATCATGTTTTACATTTCTTTTAGACCTTCAGTGCAAGATGCAGAGTTAACCTGTTTTAAAAAATAGCTGCATAATAATCCATAGTGTGGCTGTATTGCAGTGTATGAAATCATGGCCCGTGGTTGGATATTCAGGGACGGGGCTGGGTGTTTTCTGCTTGCTTCGCCAGATACCCTCTCTGCCTATCTCTGCCCTGCTCCATACCCTGGACCTGTCGGGTCAGCATCCGTATGTCCTTTGCCCTTGGACACCTGCTTTGATTCAGTCCATGTGGCTGCACTAGGAGACTGGAGGGAAGGTGAACAAAGAAGTCTGTGGAGTGGCTGCATGCGGATACTGAAGGTCATGGCTCCTGTCAGGCAGCCTTCTCCATCCAGCTACCGTCTCCACTGCCCGTAACCACGTCCTTCCTTCCCTCCTTCAGGCCTGGGCATGGAAATGGCTCCCTGCTGTTGGTCCCTGGATCCTGCACCTCCATTGAATTTCCCTAAACCCTGTTCATACTTTGTTAAATAATCCTTTGGTTAAACTCTCTTTAATAATCCAGCATGAGTATTCCATTTATTTCCTGGCAATCGGAGTGATAAAGGTTTTTTTCTTTGTTTCTGCTATTTGCTGTTACTTTCTGACTGGTTCTTTCCTTAATATGGAACATGGCTGTTCTGTTAGCTTACTTTTTTTTTTTTAATTCCATGTTGCATTCACTTGTTTTCTGAAAATCCTTCCAGAGCTCCCCAGGATTCAGAATAAAGGTCAAACGCCCTAACCAGCCATCTCTTGCATCCACCCATTCCAGGATCCTAAGCGTCAGGGACACTGCACAACTCCACAATTTCCCCGACTGCATTTCTTGCATTGGTACAATTAGCTCTCCCAATGACTGGTTTTATGGTGTTAGACCACGAGCTGACCTCCCTAAACTTCCATGTCTTCGTCAATTCAATGGGGATAACAATACCGTGTTTCCCCGAAAATAAGACCTAGCCGGACCATCAGATCTAATGTGTCTTTTGGAGCGAAAATGAATATAAGACCTGTTTTATATTATATTATATAATATTACATTATATTATATTATATTATATTATATTATATTATATTATATTATATTAGTTATATTATATTATACCCGGTCTTATAGTAAAATAAGACCGGGTCTTATATGAATTTCTGCTCCAAAAGAACCATTAGAGCTGATGGTGTAGCTAGGTCTTATTTTTGGGGAAACATGGTAACATAATTCACAGCATTTGGTTGAGGGTGAATTGAACAAAATATACATAAAGCTTCTAAGAGTTTCTAGCACATAAATTGTTTTCGGTAAATGCTAGTTAGGAATTATTGTTCCCCCTCTCTAATCAGAATTGCCTTTGGCCATACCTGCATGTCCAGATCAGCCGTTTTCCCAAGACCCATCTTGATGAGGCTTCTGTGGACCCTTCTTTGATTTCTACCTGACAGAGGATTTTTCTTCTTTTTGGTCTCTCTCTCTCTCTCTCTCTCTCTCTCTCTCTCTCTCTCTCTGTCTCTGTCTCTCTCTCTCTCTCTCTGTCTCTGTCTTCCCTCCCCTCCTTTCTCTCCCCTCTTTCTTGCTCTCTTAATTAACAGACTGCTTTTGAGAGCAGTTTTAGCTTTATAGAAAAATTAAGTAGAAAGTACAGAGAGCTCCCATGTACTCCCCCTCACTCCCTCCACCCCAGAATTTCCCCTGTTATTACCATTGCATTGGTGTGGTACATTTGTTACAAGTGATGAACTGATATTAATATGTTATTAACAACAGTCCATAGTTTTATATTAAAGTTTTATATTAAAGTTTTAAATATAAAGTTTTATATTAAGGTTTTGTCGTACAGTTCTATGAGTTTTGACAAATGCATACTGTCATTTATCCACCATTAGTATCTTACAGAAGAGTTTCACTGCCCTGAAAATCTTCAGTGCTCTATCTGTTCAGCTATTCATCCCTCCCACCTCTCTCCCCCAGCCCCCCCCCCCCAACCACTGGCCACCACTGATCATTTCACTGTCTCTATAGTGTTACCACTTCCTCTTTTTATTTCACATCATTATTTATGTTCATGGCTTCCTTTTCCTCCTGTTTCATCTTTGCTTCTCTGTACGCCTAACATACAACTTCACAACCAGTAGTCACATAAGTGTATGTTTAGGAATGAATTATTCAACCTGTTTACCCCTAGAGAAAAGGCCTGCGTTGAAATTTCAGGCCTTCTTCCTGATGCAGCAGACATTTGGCTTTTGTACAGGCTCTAACGGGCCACAGGATCCTGTTGAAACAAAGCTGGAGTGCAGTTTTCTAGTCTGCAGATGTACAGAGAGCTTTCACCCATTGCACATAGATTTGAGACCTAAAAAGGAACAATGCAAAACAAAACAAAAAAAAAAAGTGATAAAACACAAAACTGTCATATAAATCCAGACCAAAGGTGGCCATCAGTTAGTTCTTGAAAGCACTGACTTTTCTTTAGCCTTTGTTCTACTTTGCGCTCTGGCCCTGAGCCACACGTTTCTCAGGCAGCTTATTTACAATAATAATCACTATCTTATATTTGCACTGCAATTTGGATTTGCCTTTAATTCTACATCTATATAAGTAAAGCAATGAAATAGATGGTAGCACAGTAGCGTTATTGTTTGTAGTAGTAATATTTTTAATGCTTACCACTTAGGCAGCCCTTGCTAAGTGTGTGACCCTGTATCCTGATATTTAATTCTCACAGTGAGCCCACGAGGTTGGCATTATGATCTGTACTTTATAGATATACAAATGGGTCTTTTTTTAGAGACCTGCACCTTCCCTCAGCAGTGGAAAAGGAGGCCCAGGGACAGTCAAGTCACTTGCCTAAAATCACACACTAAGTTAGTGGCAGAGGTGCAAATGCAGCTCTAGCTCCCAAAGTCCTGGGGTGGCCACCTAAATTCTGAATGGCTCTGCAGACTGCACTTAGGGCTGGTTTCCCTCCCAGGGGGCAAACTTTCTGTTTTCCCTCCCCAAAGCCCAGCTGACTACAGGCCACTTTTCTTCTTCTACCCACATCTGGTACATCCTATTTTCTGATAAGACATGTTTGTGCCTGCACTCGTTCTCCCTCATCCTGTCTCTTTCCTGCATCCCCTCAACCTTCCCATGCAGTGACCCTTCATGAGCCCCAGTAAGCTCCTTCCTCTGCTGGGCTACCTGGTACCTGGCAGATCCCTGTGACTCTGCTTTGGGCCGTGCTCTTGCTTCTGACAGGCTCGTGTCAACCCAGTTGGCACATATTGGCCCACGTCTGTCCATGTATCAAGAGCAAGGCCCGTATTTCTGCTGTTCTAGGTGATTGTGGAAGAGGGCATTAAATCATAGTGGGAAATTTGGTCCTTTCTAATTCTGTTACAAACCTGAGTAAAGGAGAAAGTCTCAGTGCAATGCTAGTCCATCTTTAAACACCTCCCCGAACCTTGGTAATCTTCCTTTTCTAACAAAAGCAGCAGATCTGAGCTCATCCTTTAGAACCCTTTTGAAAGCAGCAGGAGGTATCCACCATTTAGCAATGTTTTTATTGTATTTATTCCTAGGTTTCCTGTCTATTTTTGGTAAGTGATACTGGCTTAGCATTTATGGCAGTCAGACAGTGTTTCCCTTTAAAATACATTTACTTAAGGCGAAAACTAAGTAAATAATGGCACAGTTTGTACCAGGATATGCCAGATATCTTGAACGCAGCATACAGGTGACTGAGGTTTGGGCTTCACAGGCCCCACTGAACTTCCTGCTTCAGAATGGAATGGCTCTGTGGCTTCTCCTGTGCAGCCCTGGCTCGTTCCTCCCCTCCTCGTCTCGTTCCTGGCTTGGTTATCTATCCACTTGTGCTTATCTGTGTCTGGAACCCTGTTGAAGAATTAGAGACAGTTATCGGGGGCTGGGATTAAGGAGCCATCCCCCCACTGCACTCTGACCCAGGGCAGGCCGTATAACTTGTCTGGCCCTTTGATAATGACATGTTTAAAATGGTTATCGGTGAAGTCCCCGGGAGGGAAGAATGCACATAGGTGACTTTGATCTTCCAGTTGAGCAGATTGAGCGGCCACCCTGTTCTGGTTAAGATTGCCCCTCGGCTACTGCTTCCTAGGCCTTGCTGCTTTTCCTGCCTTGTGTCGTGTCCTTCCAGGGCCAAACCAAACATGATAGAGTGAAAAGAGTACTTCTCGTTTGTTAGGAATTCTGCTTAGTGGGTTGGGTTTTGAAGGGAGTGCCCCAGATTAACCTCCATCCAGCACACATTGATGGCCATAAGTATGTTTGGATGATGAGAGAAAGGACGAAAACATTTTTGAGATTCATCTGTAATAGTTTAGAGGTTTGGAATCGCCAACCCTATCAAACTATACCCGGTTTCAGTCAAGACTGAAAGCCAAGAAACTGCACTGCGCTTCAAGATGTTTTCTGCCGGACCTTTTTCTTTCTTCTGTCTCAATGGGGTGTTTGTCATTGAGGATCCTAGAAACAGATCCATGCTTTGGAGAGTGGGTTTGGGGGCAGGTTTAAGACCTCACCACCCACTCTCCATTCCTTCCTGCTGGAAGAGAGCAAGTAGATTGTTATCTCCTTATGGAAACTTGTTTCCAGAAGAAGAATGACCTGGAGAGGCCATGGGAACTTGCCCTTGGGGGGTGGCGTTGAAAAGGACAAGTCTTGACTGACCTTGGCTGCTGGTGACTGGAACTGAGACCAGTTGCTGAGGGTTGACGGGGGGACTGGTGTCCCTAGAATTCCCTTTATGGCACAGTCTGTTGTATTTTGATTAACAAAGTGTTAGTTTAGTTCTTCTTGAGTATTTGTGAGAGGGGAGTTTACAGTGGCCAGTTGTAATTGTAAGGAATAATAATAATGATGGTAACTCACATGTATCAAGCATTTAGAACATGCCATGCAGAGTTCAGCCCTTGGGGGGATATAGCATCTCTCTATGGGGGGATATAGCATCCCCCATAATCCTAACCAACACCCTAAGAGAAAGGGGTCATTGTCCCCATTTCACAGATGAGGCAACTGAAGCCCAGAGAGGTGAAGTTACTTGTCCAGACACAGGTAGTGTTAGTGCTAGAAATCAAGCTCATGTCTGTGTGTCTCACCCAAGGTGCATATTCTGCAGCAGAGCCGGGATGAGAACTCTGATCTCCTTGGAGCCTGTTTAGTACCTTTCCCTAAATACCTGAATGTTGAGTAAACCAGACTATCTTAGAAAGCCTTTTCCCTCTCTTCTTTAAATGATGCTGCTTTGGGGAAGAAAAATAAGATTTCATCCATGTAGTTTATTCATTCTGATATTTTTAAGAGTGGAAGTGTTTTGGGGGAGTCAAATCTAATTACTCAGATGGGAATTTATTTTAAATAACCACCTGCGCCTCCATCTGGAATTTAAAAGGATCTGGAGTCCCCATTGAGGATTAGCATCTGTGCTCTGTGATTTGAACACAGGTAACAAAATATTTGATTTTGGAAGACTCATTCTTCATCTTCAGAATGGAATATCCTCGTTTTCTCTTCCTAGGATTATAGTTTTATTCTGAGCTGCTGGGATGTCTGCAGAGTATAAAACAGATGTGCCTTAAGTACAGTTCTCAGGCTGGCTTCATTGACTGGGAAGACATCCATGGAGTGTTCTGGGTTCTTTGGGAGGCATGTTCTCATTACCTCAGATAGACAGAGGTGGTAATTTAAGTTCTTTAAGTTGAAAACTAGATGAGGAAAACTAAAATGGGAACCAACCTCTCCAATAGGCTTGTGTTCAAGATTCTGTCCTTTCATTCTCTATTCTAGTTTGAGTCACAGCCATCCTTACCATCATCCCTTGGTGGATGGAATTTATTTCCTCCTGCCTTCCCTTCCCCCTCTCCCTCCATTTCTCCCTCCTGTGTTTCTCTCTCTCTCTCTCTCTCTCTCTCTCTCTCTCTCTCTCTCTCTCTCTCTCTCTCTCTCTCTCTCTCTTTTCCTTTCCCTTTTTCTCACAAACTCCTAATTTCTTATGGTTGTTTTTCTTAATCATTATTGTATCCTAGTGAAGGAAAAATATCAGACTTCAAGGGCCTGTGCTATCCTGGATTATAAATTAGGTCCCTTTATAAATTGCATCAACACATTCAGGCTATAAGGGGCAGGTTTAATGCGCTGATTTTATAAGTAGAGGCAGAAAAGGTATTGATTGGATTCCTAAAGTTACGACCACAGAGAACCGGTCAGCAGTTTCAGCACTGGAACAATCAGATTCAGTATCAAATAGAGAAGAGAGTCCTGTCAGAAAGAGCCACCTGTCATCAGGTTTAAGGACAATTGGTAAAGTGGCTTCAGGAGGACATCAGCGTGGTGCCATGAGGTAGGAGACCTGGATTTGCTTCCAGCTGGAACTAACTGACTGTTACTTGGAGAAATTCACTCACCTCTCTGTGTATATCTCCCCATTTGGAAAATGGGTGCAGTCACCTTACTTCACCGTACTCTTAAGGCTTTCAGAAATAATTTACTATAAATAGTATGAATGGAATAAATACTAATATTTAGATGTGTTTACTGTGTGCTGGATATTTTATACATGTGTATTCTCTCTCTCTCTCTCTCTCTCTCTCTCTCTCTCTCTCTCTCAGCAAACAAAAAACTAAGGTTCTGAGAGGTTAAGTTTTAACGCCTAGTTGAGTGGTCTGCCTGATTCTCCCCGTGGTGGGAGATTCCAGCAGGACCCAAGCTGGCCTGCTGGTTTGCCTGGCACTCTGACGGGCTGTAAGACCTTGGCACACTCGCCCTTGGTGTCTGTGCAGGGTGTAAGGCAGCCAAGAGTTCTCGGGTGGTTGCTTGAGGCTCTGAATTGCTACACTTTGGGTTTCAAATACCCACCAGATTATTCCAATGTGCTCTAGAAATACCTTCATTCTTTGTATATATCATTACATGAGAAACATTGGAAGGCTCCAAACTAGACCGTTTTACTTCCTTGGGCATCATCTCATGGATGCCTGACCACGTTAGCTGCCAGGAACAGAAAGTAAAGAGGCCACAAGCCCACATTCACCAGTCTTTTCTAACATCATCGAGGATGCCTTTTAATCTTAGATGTCAGATTTGTTCATGATGTTGGTTTTTGACCCTTGCACGTGTTAGTACTCTATAAAGCTGGTCCATGAATTCACAGGCAAGCTTGTTCTGTAACCAGTGAGGGTTGGTTTTCTGTGGCTTGGGAGCGGTCAGTCGTATGTCATTCTTCAAAGCCAAGCCCAAGGCTTGCTTTGCAGACTCTTCTGTGTCTGAGGACAGTTTGCCTGGGCTGCCCTTTGTAGTGGATCCCATCCCACATGCATGGAAAGAATTAAAATTAATAAAGCAGTTTGATTAACCACTTTAGGGGGACAAGCTGAGGACCCCAGGGGCAGCATCTATTTGAGCTCTGTGAGTTGAGGTTTCGATAGCTCTGCTCTGCATGATGAAAACAAATAATAATATTCACACACTATAGCCCATGGAGCAGGGGTCTTGTCGCTCCCACCTCTGAAACCTACCAGACCTATAATTCATCTTTGTGCTGTGTCTGTTTAGGTTCCTGGTTATTGAACCAAAGAAGGTTTATTTAATTATCATTTGAAGAGGTTCCAATGACTCCATCTCAATGGTGTCAGTTCCACTCAGATCAGCTCTGACTAATCACCCTGATGGACACGGCCTGAGGTAGTTTTTGCTCCTGTGCTGACATTTAATACTTGTTGAAGGAAGTGATGATCATGGCTCAGGGCTGGATGTCCCTGGGCAGGAGGATGGTTGTATTTCACAGCTGGTCTCAGTTCGGGCATGAACTGGCTCCTTTCCAAAACCAGCTTGCTTCAGCTCTTTGCTAGAAAGATAAAGAACACCAGACAAACACTGAGCTATGAGAGAGAATGTATAGTTACCGACATTGTTATTAATACAAAGCTCGTGCTGGAGATGCTTCTGTCGCCCTCATAGACACACACAACTGTGCCAGGGGTAGTGTTCCTGCTACTGGTTTGTCACTTGGTCTCGGCTGGTTGATGGCTGCATAAAAGCTATGGCTGGAGCTTATAAAACACAGATTTGGTGGCCAGAGCAGGGCGTGGGAATCTGTATTTTTCCAATGTGCACCCTAGTTTAGAAAGCACCATCCTAGGATTGCCTCATGTAATTTTTCAATTACTGTTGACACAGTAGACAACAACTTCAATTTAAAAAGAAAATTCTCAGAAGTCCAATTTTCTGGCTACTTCACGTAGTTTTCTGACTCAGATGGCCTTTCCATCATACCAATATATTAATAATACAACTTCCTGGGTCCCACCCTTCATTCATTTGATCAGCTGTCGAGGATGGGCTCCAGGAACTAAAGTAAAAAGATCAAAAGACACATGGTTCCAAGGCTAAAAGAGTCTTTGGTGTAGTCAGGAGACAATTAAACAATAAACCAGCTGTTGTAAAACAATATAATTGTTTGAACTAAATTGCAGTGGGAGCTGATGGAATTTGGTAGAAAGTCCAAATTGGTGGTAATGTGTCCTACAAGTGAAACCCATTGACTGGGGGCTGGATAAAGGAGAGGATGGTTGGTACACATATGAGAAGGCAGAGAAAACATTTTTGCTAAGTCCGGAGAGCCTGATATGTGTCAAGAAATACATGTTTCTTAGTTTTGCCACTGTATAAAATATGAGGCGATACATGATGGAAATGAAGGTGGACATAAGGACAGAGGCCAGACCACCAGGGGCTTGTAGATCACGTGTGGTGGGAGTTTGTATTTGATCACATTAGCACATTTTCCTTGCCACATACACGGGTGGATTTCCTAAGCGCCTCAATGATCTGCAGTTTAAAAAAATCCTCTCCCCTGACAATATGGCGTGATGAAATTCCTTATTCTCGTGCAATACCTTGGACGCAGGACAAACGAAGTGGTAATTTGCTATATCCCTCAAGGAGCCCTGCTTTCAGTTGTCATTTTCTGGCCCTGTTCACTTTCATTTCTGAAGCTAAAAGTCAGCTTGTTTGTGGGCCTTCCTTCTCCATAAAACGTATGTCCTTTTTGATATCCAGGGCCTACTTCAACAACTTCATCTCATGCCCCTTCCCTCGTTGATCCCTAAGCTCTCTCCACACTGATCTTCTTCAGGTTTTCAAAGAAACAAAACTTCCTCCTACCACAGGGCTTCCGCACACACTATTCTGTCTGCCTGTAGTTCTCCATCCCCACCCCTATCTATGTTGATCTTTCCCGAGAAGGCTTTTTCCAGCCTCTATTTAAACAAGCCCCACCTCCCCCTCTATTTTGTGACACCTAATATAATGTTACATTTTATTTGTTTTGTTCACATTCTGTTTTCTTTATTGCCAGACTTCCCCTTTAAATTCTATAAAAGCTAAGACCTGGTGTGACTCATTCACAACTGCACACTCCCCACCTGTTTAATAATACATATTAAATAATCATTTGCTGAAGAGTGGATGGATGAATGATAGAGGGAGGGACGGAGGGAGGGAGGGAGTTGAATTCCGTAAGTTGTATTCTTAACAAAATCCAACCAGCTGTTCTTTTTTCATGCTCTAGTTCCACTCAACCAGGCTCCTAACAATTTTCTTCTTCCCCATGAACCTAACACAGCTCCATCATCCCTCATGCTGCAGTCTAAGCTCCAGTCATTTAATGAAATCTGTAATCTCTAAAGCTGACACTGGTTCATTTCTCTCCTGACTTATACATAAAGTACGTTCATATTTTGTTAAAAGCTTTGGAGTATATGTGCCTTGTTTCTAATTGGATCACTTATCTAAACTTCACCTAAGTTATAATTTTAAAGAGACTTTTCTCATACGAAAAAGCAAATTTTAAATAATAAAACCAATAAAGCAATGCATTTCGGAAAATATGAGAAATACTGAGTATAATGAAGCAAATATGACTCCTGCATAATTTCTCCAGCCCAAGTGAAATAGCATAGCTATTTTGTCTTTTTTTTCTATCGAGTGGTTTTCTTATACATTCCACAACTTTGTGTGCACGTGTGCAGACATGCGTAAGTATCCTGAATTTTAAATATGACATTCTCCCCATGTCATTATAAAGACTTTTAAAGGTTGTTTCATGGTATGCCTGATCTTAAGTTCTATTTTTGAGAATCACCAATGAGTGCCAACAGAATACCAGACTGGGTGCTGGGCACTGAGGTATATATTATCCCACATATACGGGTTGATTTCCTAAGCGCCTCAATGATCTGCAGTTTAAAAAAATCCTCTCCCCTGACAATATGGCGTGATGAAATTCCTTATTCTCGTGCAATACCTTGGACGCGGGATAAAATATTAAATATTAAAATATTAATAAATAAATATTAAAATATTAAATATTAAATATTTAGTGCTTACGGAAGCAGAAAACATGATTAAAAAGAATGTCTCCCCTGAAGTAGCTATGTTTCTGAGTAGCTAGGATAAATTTCAAAAGCAAGAGTTGAAACTCCAGGATAATTTGAGTTCGAGGCAAACGAGAAAGACTGGATCCCCAACAAATACAACTCTTTCAAATACTGAGTACACTGAGCACACAGATGTCTGTGTTCCTACTTGATCTCTAGAGCAATGAGTTGGGAAAACCTTGGCAGCACACTCTTCTCTGAAATCTTAGCTCTGAGAATGACTCACGTGTTCCTTCTTTTCTAGAGTGACCGTCTTCTTATCAAGGGAGGCAGAATCGTCAACGATGATCAGTCCTTTTACGCTGATATTTACATGGAAGATGGCTTAATAAAGTACGTACCTAGAACATTTCTCTTTATCTGTTTGTACTTTACCTCTTCATTAGAGGCACAGAAAGAAGCTTGCTGCTTTCTGCTTCCTAGACTGGTGGTTCCCCTGTGTTTAATTTTTCTTTCTCTCCTTAAAAATGAGTCTTTATTTTTAACTTTTCAGTCTGGACGCACCTGGCCCTTTAAAAGTGGAAACTAGCCTTAGAACACTTGACTCACACGAATGAAGTGAAAACTCTTAATTTAAGCAAGCAAATGATACTGAGGGCTACTTTGTACAAGTTGAGTTGATGGCACTCTGTGGGTCTTGGAGAAGTGGAATAGGTGATGACTGTCATGAAGAATACTGAAAAATGTGCAAAAATTATAGCACCCTAAAAATATAAGGTCTTTTGTGATATGTACCAAAACAATTCAAATGAGGTAAATGATTTAGAAGCGCACAGAAAGCACAGATCTCTTCAGAGGAAGGTGTTTCTTTTGGAGTGGAGAAGGCATTTAAACTGAACTTTGAATTAGGTAGGACTTAGATGAGCAGAGCACAGATATGACATACATTCCGGGCAAGATTTCAAGAGACAGTTTAGGCATGTAGAATTACTTTAAAAAGTAGTTTGCTATTAGATGCCTGTAAGCAGCACAGCCAGGTAACCTTTATGTGCAGGTTCCTTACCTAGTGACCTTTAAACAAATATTTTGACCTATACATAGCTTTTCATCACATAAAGCAAGGTACACAGTGACAAGATATTACGTAAAACTGGTGTATCCAACTCATCCTATTAGCTATCCTTGACCTCGTTCAGTTTTATTTTTATATTATTCAACTTCATTGGCTAGTTTAAGATTCTGGTTATAGGAGACTTCTTACTTATCTTTGAAAGCATGGCTTAGCTATAACTTTTTGTAGGTGGACATTCCTTACCAGGCCCCAAATCTAGGCTAGCTTCCCCTTCTATGAGCTTTCAAAACACCCTGTGCTTTTGTCAATCATAGCAATTCTGACACTGTTAGGCCCCCTTGAGGGCAAGGACCATGCTTTGTACATCTCTATATCTCCAGCACGTAACCCAGTACTTAGCACACAGAGCACTTAGCACTTTTATAACAGCTACCTTTTACTGAGCGTGTAGTATGTGTTAGGCACTGTGTTAAATGTTTTACATGACTTATCTAACCTGCCACCAATCCTGTGATGTAAGTACTATTATTATCCTCTTCTCAGATGAGAAGAACAGAGAAAGTAAATAACTTTCTAAAGATCAACATAGTAATCAAATACATTGAATGAATGAATGAATGAATGAATGAATGAATGAATGAATGAATGAATAAACAAACAAATGAAGAATGAAGACATTGGTGATTAGTTGCCTTACCAATTTACACAATTACTTTTTCATATTATAAGTAGGGAAAATGGAAATAACCAATATGAAACAATAATTTTGAGAAAATATGAGCCATCCTTGATTTTATAGTTTACTATTACTAAAAAATTATTGTATATAGTCAGCTCTCTTTGGAGGTAGTGAACTCCCTCATTTAGAGATTGAATAATGGAAAACACTTTAATACCTAATGCTTCTTCCCCATTTCAGTGGCAGGCATCACTAATTGATCACAGAACTTTTCACAGTTGATGCTTAAATACAGGCTCAGAATCCGTCTTCACACAGTGTTTCAAGCATCTACTCTCAGAGTTGAATATGTAAAATGAATCCTTTTTACCATCTTTATTAGAATAGACAAGGTCACTTGCCAAGGATAGTATAGAAGGAATGTAACCATGAGATGTGTGTGCTGGTGGTAGAGAGAAGGTTAGATAAACATAACTGTAATCCTGAAGTTTTACAACAACATTGTTAATTCCAACAACATTGTTAATTCACAGAACGTAAAAACAGAAATGCAGTCGATCCTTGACTTATTGATGGTTTGACTTAGGATTTTTCAACTTTACAACGGTACGGAAGTGATACACCTTCAGTAGAAATCGTGCTTCGGAGTTTGATTGTTGATCTTTCCCTGGGTGAGTGATAGGTGGTATGACACCCTCTTGTGATACAGGGCAGCAGCAGAGAGATGATGTTGCCCACCTGTAGGCTAATCTAAGTATTTTTAGCACGTTAAGGTACGTTAAACTAAGCTACGATGTTTGGTAGGTTAGGGGTACTAAATGCGTTTTCAACTTAATGATACTTTCAACTTATGGTGAGTTGATTGGGATGTAACCCCCATCGTAAGTCCGGGAGTATCTGTAATTGACTCCAGTTGTGACGCAGTTGTTTTCCTGTGACTATTTATGGAGTACCTGCTATGTGCAGGGCAGTTGCCTAAGTCACTGGACACATGCTCTCTCACCAATGGTAGATACCTTTGTACCCAAACCGTCGTGTTCTCTTCCCCCAGGGACCTTGTCATCGCTTAGGGGAACTGAGAAATCTGTATATATGCAAAGCACAGATAGAACATTACCAGATAATATTACTATCAAGTATTGCATTAGCAAATACTGTGTTTCCCTGAAAATAAGACCGGGTCTTATAGTATTAAGTTTTGTTCCAAAAGATGCATTAGGGCTTATGTTCAGGGGATGTCCTCCTGAAAAATCATGCTAGGGCTTATTTCCCGGTGAGGTCTTATTTTCGGGGAAACATGGTAGATGAGATTCAGAAGAAGGAGAGGGCTATTTTGGAGTAGAGCTATATGAGAGCAGCATAATAGTTGATATTTGTTGAATTCTTATGTATCTAACAGTGTCCTTTGGACCTGACACCTATTAATAGTTAATCTACACAACAACCCTATGGAGGAGGCATTTTTATTACATTTTACAAATGAAGGAATTGGGACCTGGTGAGGCTAAGTAACTTGTCCAAGGTCATAACCAAGATTGTGTTTCTAGACAGCCCATATCCAGAGCAGATTCACCCTCTTAATTATTAGACCTGGCTGTCAGTAGAAACTTGAGTAAGGAGGGCGACAGAAGCCGAGCCTTCAAAGATTAACGTGACCTTGATTACTTCGGTGGAGAAAAAGGGGGAAGGCATTTCTGTTTCAGACTTGGTGTTATACCAGTTGTCAAAATGGGGGAAACGTAACTACATACACACACACAGGCCAGGCAACTCTTCATGCCCTCGGTTCTCAGCTTCGCTTAGAGGAAAATCAGTTGAGGGAGAAAAACAGGAACATGACTGGCCAGTATCTGGACTAGAATGGGGTTACAATCAGAGGCTGCATTTTTTCCACAGTGTGTTTTGAATTGTGGTGGCTCTGGAATGACCCAGTGGTGATGCGGTAAAGTCGAACTGTTAGAGATGTCAGGAATATTTTAGTTGCAGAAGACTTTGGCAGGCTAGTGTGGACGTCTCACTGCCCCAACAGAGTGTCTTTCTTGGCTGGCTATGAACAAAAGGGGAAGCATTCGTGCCACTGGAGGTGGGACACAGGTATCCCCAAGGTAGGTCATATTTAAGGACAATGCAGGGCTTATGAATCATAGTTCTACCTGGAATCCATATTGGACAGGTTTCACTGGCTGCTTAAATCAAGGGAGTGAAATCACATATAAACCAAGCAACATGGGATGGGTTATGAAGGACACTGTGCCAAGAGTAGTTGTGTTTGTTACTTATTTTGTGTAGTGTGCCTTTGGCATACTCACCGGCTTCCTTCCCACCCGAGTCCCACACTCTTTTTCCTGGGATGCTCTTAAGCTTCCTGGGCAAAGGTGTATCTGGCGGAGGTTGTCATAGTCATCTTCCTTGGCTTGAAGCTTCTGCTGAGATGCTGACCCCACAAAAGCAGCTGGGGCCGGGCATCTGCTTCTTTGACTTCCTGCTTTTGAATCTGCCTTCAGATGTGATTGACAGACAAATTATTGGGGGAGGGTGGAATTGGGAGTGAAGACTGAGGTACAAAAGGACCGATTCCTCTTTTGTTAGGAGCACAGATGAGCCCATGTAGAGGATAGGTAAGTTCACCTACCTATTCCTTCAATGATTTATTGCCTCCTACAATGTCCTAACAGTTCATTATTTTACACTCTTTCAATCCTTTTCCAAATGTTATTCCTCACCCTTAACTAAAATAACGAACAAAATGAAAGAGATAATGAAAATACTTATACTTTCAAAAATATTTATTTCACACCCTATATTCCAGACACTATCAAACCCCTGGGATTACAGTTCTAACCCAGGACACATGGTTCCACCAAACCTTATATTGGAATGTTTTGTGTCTGTAAAAACTGTTTTTTGTGTATATCTACCTTTACTTGTTTCTGGATTGCTAAGCTAGTGAATCACTTGCAAAGACGACTTTGATGGCTATGTTACAAAGTTTAAAATCCTTATAATCCTACTTTTGTCTTCGAAGTTGCTCTTTAAAATGACCGGTTGTGTCACTGTCTTGCCAGGCAAATTGGAGACAACCTGATTGTCCCTGGAGGTGTGAAGACCATCGAGGCCAATGGGAAGATGGTGATCCCTGGAGGCGTTGATGTCCACACTCACTTCCAGATGCCCTACAAAGGGATGACCACAGTGGACGACTTCTTCCAAGGGACGAAGGCTGCCTTAGCGGGAGGCACAACCATGATCAGTAGGTCCCCCAATATCACACACTCCTGGTCCCAAGCAGCGAGTATAACTAATGCGTTAACCACTGTGCTCTCTGATGATAATTTATATACTTCCCTTAAGATGCTGTATAGACTTCCTGCCTGATGGGACCTGAGAAAAGCAGGTTGGCGTGAGGACATGGGCAGCTCGCCATAGCTCCACAGAGGAGAGGCATGAGGCTTATGACTGAAAGCAACGGTCCTCTCTTATTTGCCTTAGCAGTAGGAGCTGGGTGTGCAGTGGATGGGGCATCAGAAATGATCACCTCTGGGCCCATCACTGGAGAATGTGGAATGAAAAAGTTGTGGATAGTGGGAGGAAAGTTATTTCAGAGCTCCCAACTTTGGTCAGAGGCAAGAGGGGCAGAGAACAAGATAGCAGAATGTGCAAATGGAGTTAAGAAGCATCCCAGAGAGAACGATAATGGAGACTCGCTGTTTTGGAGAAATCAGTGGACTTGAGTGGCATTTAGTGTTGTCTGTATTTTGACGAGTTCATCTTCAAGATTAAGCAAGTTGTGGGTTTTGTCTCTTGTGTTTGTTTATCTGTTTGTTTGTTTGTTTTCTGGTAACTATTGCAATTACAAAGAAACCCAGGAACCGATAGCCTTCCAGGGCAGTCCATCCTGTCCCAAAGGAATCCTGATGAATTGGATCCATTCCCAACCCCTGGCCCACACTTGGTCTGCAAGAGCACTGTTTATTTTAACACCATATACATCCATCCAAGAACACAGCACAGCTGAGCCGTAGACTTACTCATTATCTTTTGCTTCCTTTTGACAGAGGCACTAGCAGGGTTCAGCTTCAGCTAGTTGGGTGTGGAAGCCCAGGAAAATTGCATCAGGGCCATAAAAGGTGCAATTCAGGGAGACCAAAGCTTTTCTCCAGCTGAAGGGAGGAAACCAGCTGACTTCTCAGCAGCCGCCTGCCCAAAAGGCCCTGGTGTGGGTCCAGACATCAGTAATGTAGCTCCCTGTATTTGCTTTCCGATAAGTGCACTTAGGCTGTTTGTGATAGAAAGCTGAGGAAATGAGTGGCTTTGGCTTGGCTTCCTGCCATCTGGCCAAGGAGTTGGACTGGTTCAGCATTTTGGAGATGTGCATTATGCTTGGTCTTCTGCGTTAGAGAAGAAGCAGGAAGAAAGTCAAAGTTTCAGGTGACAAGGGAGAAAAGTGTACAAAGAACTACAAAGCATACATAATCTTTCGTAGACCATTTAAAAATCCTAGATATGCAAAAAAAAAAAACCCAACCATAAATCACACATCGCTGTTCTAGTTTGGCTATACATATTTTTTTCTATTTAACAAAAATAGGATCATAATAGATGTAGTATGTTTTAGCTCGCCATTTTCACGAAACAATATGTCATGGATGTCTTTCCATTCATTTATTTTTATTCGACCACAACATGTAAAACGGATGCCTAATCATCCATTTGATGAAGGTATCATGATTTCATATTTAATCAAGCTTCCCTATTGTTAAAGATTTTGATTATTTCTAGTTTTTTTCACTTATATAAATAATTTGCAGTGACAAATATTGTTAGAACCCAGATTTTGCATACAGCAATGTTGATTTCCTTAGGGAAAATTCTTAGGCACAGGAATGATTTTTGAGTTAAGGGATATGAAAAGTGTCAAGGTTTTGATGTCTATTTCACATTCTTCTTAGGAAAGTTGTACCAATTTACACTTTCCTTCAATTGTCCAGGGGAACTATGAAAGCGTCACGTTTGCCTTATTCTCAGCAACTATAAATGTTATTATTTTTTAAAATATTATTCATTGTTGCAGGTAATGCAAGAGTAGTTTTGGGCCTCAAGGAAACCAGATTCTTGACAAAGGATCTACACAGAAATAAGATCTGTGGGCCCAGTGTCAGGTTCATTTAACTGACACTGGCTCTTTCCTACAGCAGTCAGCACGAGAATGTCACTCTCTTGTGCCCTGACAAAACTTTAAAACCCCTCTCCACCCTTAGAAGGGAGTCTGACTGTTATCTCTTATAGGGACTCCCTGTAGGACTGGTAATAATGGCACGTAGTATACACACATTGACAGTTAACATTTATTGAGCACTTACTGTGTGCCAAGCATCAGGCAGAGCATTTTACATGTATTTTCCCTCTTACTCTTATAACCAACTTAGAAGGAAGGCATCAGGACATCCTGTGCCCCACCCCACTTGGCACTCATTTTAAGGAGGAGAAAACTGAGGTATAGAGAAGAAGTTAGTAATTTGCCCAAGGTCACATAGTTTTACCTGACAGTTAAATCATCATCAGCACTTTACAAGGTTAATTCCATGCTCACGAAATAGAGATTGTGTGGTCGTAGCTAAGCACGCAGGGGCAGACCTGTGCAGAGGGGAACAAGGGCCATGTCAATGAGTCACCTGTCTGGGGCCTCTGTCATTCAGTTGACCACGTGGTGCCCGAGCCTGAGTCCAGCCTGACGGAGGCCTATGAGAAGTGGCGAGAATGGGCCGATGGGAAGAGTTGCTGTGACTACGCCTTGCACGTGGACATCACCCGCTGGAACGACAGCATCAAGCAGGAAGTGCAGAGCCTGATCAAGGACAAAGGTGGGCTTCCATGTGCCCTCTTCCTTCTCCCTTGCCTCCCCCTCGCCCATCATGCCTGCACCATCCACTCCTGTGGGTCCCTTCTCCTTGCCTGGAGCCTGGAACCTTGAGCATGGGTGCTGGCTGTAGGGGCACCACTATGTCACAGGCACTTTATTTATGCCATTGTTTTACTCCTTATAGGATCCCCATGGGATAGGGATTGCTCTCCTCATTTGGCAGATGGAGCAGCCTCAGGCTACCGAGGCTCAGAACGAGTAGCCCAGGATCACGGAGCTAGTAAACAGTAGATCTCCCCACCATCTGTGTCTCACCCCCATGCAGTGCTACCCATTTGACAGGAAGAAACTGAGTCAGGGGAGACGAACATCTTACCTAAGGTCACACAGCAAATCAATACGAGATTAGGAATTTTTAACCTCCATCATTTGTACTCACTGAGCCGTCTTGAAGCACATGGGAGTGAGTGCAGGGCAGGAGTGTGCTCTGGGCTGGAGGGCTGAGTGTCACTTCCTGGAGGATGAGTTTTCCTTTCCATTCCTTACTTCAGCCCACAAGCTCTGCCCAATCCTTCCTGCTAGAGAATGTGAGAATAACCCCTCCCCTTATTTCTTCTGTCTCCTGTCACACTGGACGTCTGAACTGGGGTAGAAAATTGAATGGCTTTAACACCCACTTCCCTTCCAAAGTGCCTGGGTCACTCCATGGATGACACAGGCTGTGGGAAGGGTAGTGTTGGGGAAAACTGCCCTCAGTTGAACCACTCTGGGTAAGAAAATTCTCAAATTACCACCCGCTTTTGGCTTGGACTACTGTGCACTGAGTGTCCTTGGAGACCAAAATTATCCTCTGCTTTCCAAAATGACTCTCTGTTCCCAATCCCACCTATTTCTGTAAATTACTATATCAATAATTTGTTTTGGGCGAAAAAGTAAATGGCTCTTTCCTTATAACCCTTAAGACATAGATATTTAAGCACAAGGTGACACTTGACGTCTGCCCATTAGCTCTGTTAGTTCTCCAAGGACAGAGTCCATCTCATGCCTCCTCTCACAGGCCTTATGTAGAGCAGATATTCACTAAATCTTGAATTGAACCAATCCCAGGAGATCCATTCATAGTGACCTCATAAGTGCCAGGCCTGGTGCTACAGGCAAGGCCTGAATATGTTATCTCATTTAACATTTCCAACCACCCTATGAAGTAGGGCTTGTTATTTTTCCATTTTACCTATGAGGAAACCGAGGCTCAAGAGGTTAGGTAGTCGAAGCTCACTGGACGAGTATGTGGTACCACACCCAGTGTGTGAATACAACCAGTGTGCTGCAGTGATTCTCAATGACATATACCATCTTGGGCCGTATCGAAGCTTATTGGCCTTCTGCTGGGGAGTGCTGGAGGGAGGAGGCAAGAAAGAGGCACAGAAGACCATTCTCTATGACATCACGTGGAATTGTTGCTTTTACAGGGTGAGGAGGGAATAGGAAAATGCTTTTAGAAAATGGGAAGCATCCGCTTGGTATTGGATGGGAGCCTGTAATGCACTCAGGCCCGTGGGCGATGGAAGTGAGAATCAAGGATGGAGGGTGGTTACGATAATGCTGTCTTCTTCCTGTTTTCCCTCCCTTCTGTCTCTTGCAGGGGTTAACTCCTTCATGGTTTACATGGCTTATAAGGATTTGTATCAAGTGTCCAACACAGAGGTAACAACCCATCACTGTGTGGTTTGGGGTATCTGGATGGGTTTCCTATTGCTGCTGATGACCTTGGCTCTTTCAACATGAGTCACTGTGGGAGACCACTGGGCCAGAATGCTTCCTGAAGCCCTCGCAGTCCACACTACATTTTGAATAAGGTAACAGTCAGGGTGCCCATGGCAAAGCAGACAGGGAGCTAGAATTTCCACTGGCAGCAGCTTTCTCAAGAGAACAAGAGGAAGGACATGCCTCAGTCTCCATCTACCAAACAAGTCCAAACTCCTTTTGAGCTCAGTAAACATGTGAGGTGCTCAGCCTTGCAGGAGGAAGGAGGGCCTGCTATGTGGGGTAATCGTCCCAGCTTGCCTCTGACTCTCTCCCTAAGAAATTCGTGAGATGTGTTTCTTTTAGACAACTCTCAAGTTTTCCGGGGAACTACAAGAAATTAGTTCCCATACCTCCTGGTTCGCAGGTGAAGAGAGGTTAAGGCATAGGGGTTTCAGCTTTTGTGTTAGCTTCTCACCAGGCTATGGTAGCTTTCAGAAGCACTTGCTGAGAAGGATTCTGGGACTCTATGTCAGCTCACTGGGAAATAGTTCCATACAAATCTGTGCTGGGGGCAGAGTAGAGGAGTTGGTAGCACTTTATTGAGTATTCACCCTGTCTGCCCAGGAGACACAGTAGGCTCTTTATATAGACAATTTCCCAGCGTTCCTTTGGACTTGTACTCCCCTTTGGTTGTGTGTGTTTTAGTCTGTATTTCTGCCCTAGTCACGTGTTTCCTCTGGCTTTACCCCATTCATTTTTGCTCTGGCTCTAGTAACAGCCCTTGACTGCTCAAAGCATCTCTGGCTTGTGAAGGTGACAGAAGACTCATTTCTATTTCAGCTCTACGAGATCTTCACCTGTCTGGGAGAGCTGGGAGCCATTGCTCAAGTTCATGCTGAGAATGGGGATATCATTGCCCAGGTAACAGCATGCAGCTCCCTGAAATGTGCTTTCTGCATGGGCTTCGTTCTACATCCCATTTGGTGCCTCATTTCTTCGCTGTTGCTCGAGCTCTCAGTGTGTGCAAGACAGCAGCATAAGTACTCGGCTCAAAACCTGCCTTCAAGGACCTCACAGTCTAGGAGGAGGGAAAAAAGGAAATGTGGACAAGTGAGAGAGAAAGTGGAAGCTGCTGGAAAACGGGGAGGTATCCGGCCATTCTGGAGAATCAGAAAAGGCTTCCTGGAAGAGGAGGTTCTCAAATCAGGCTATTGGGAGAGCATTGTTGATTCTCTTTTGAAAATGAGTCCAAGCTACGTGACATTCTCTGTCCTAAGAGAAACCCTAAGGCAGCATTTCTCAGAAGCCAGAGATCCGATCCAGAACTGTGGAACTCATGGCCTTAGATAATAAAGAATTTAGGTCTTGTGGGGATTAGATGTCCCACTGCTTTCCTAGAAATCATACTGAGAAACCTGAGGAAAGAGTAATGAACGTGAGGGCCTGAAGGCCCAACTGATCATTTGGAAGGAAGCAGAAAGCACTTCTGTCTCCATCTCCAGGTTGCTTAATGGGCTAGTTGCACAGATGTGTTTTAACCAGGGTTTTATTTTTTTCAGAATTGGCCTCCGTTAGGTGGAGGCTGCCAGAAAAGAATGTGAGTGCTCTTAGTCCATTTGATAACATTAATAACAAGAAACCATTATTCATTCCTTCAAAGAGCATTTCCTGAGCGCCTTCAGCCAGGCCCTAGGCGGTAGAGGTGAGCCAAGACAGATGCATTCCATAGCTCACAAGTGCTTGGGCTGTGCCTTCGTTTCCGAATCGCCCAGCACTTGGTGAACATGATTGACAGGAGCATGAGAACAACGCTTAGGCCGATCCTGTGTCAGACCCGTGAGCTTCCAATAGCAGAGCCCATTTGGCCAGCGGTTACTACCATGTGCCAAGCTCTGATAAGTGCTCTAGCAGGTTCTCATTTCATCCTCACCCAACCTTTTAAGGATGGCTGCCGACCTCCCCATTTTATAGATGAGAGCAATGAGGTTCGGAAATATTAGGTCACTGGCGACAGGATTACAGGCAATAACTATGAGGACAAAAGCTTAGTTCCCTAAGGTGATGTGCCTCAGTGGGCATCTTACCCAGAGATGGTGCATTCAGGCTCTTCCTCCACCATCCAACTACAGGCCTCCTGGAGAGGCAGCGCCCCGGCAGTTCAGGGCTCCGACTGGTCAAGTGCTGCCTCACTAGTGCAGGAGGTGAGCTAAGTGTGGAGTTTCCTCTCCTTTTGACCAAGGAGGTTAATTAGTCAGCCCCCTGACAGCCTTCTCCCACGTCCTTCACACACTCAGAGATAATGAAATCATTTTCCAAAGAGGGTCCAATTGCCTTGCTCCTGTGGGAGGCTTCCTGATGGTATTAGAGCTGTCACTCCTCCTCCCCTTTCTCCGCGTTTTCAGTGCAGCAGCTGGAGGCCCCAGCCCTCCGTCCAGATGCCCTAGAAACCAAACGCCCTGCTTCTTCATTCTGGACCCCGTGGCAGCAAATGGACTCCAACTTAAAGCCCATTCTTCAACTTGTGTGTGTCTGGTTTCCCTCACCCCTACCCTTCCCTACCTTGGGAAGATCTGTTCTCAGTCAGAAAAAGAATAAGGGCATGTCTCCATTTGGATGAGTTTCTAGTGTGTGCTTATTAAATTCAGCTTGAGCTGAAAGATTTTATCACATTATCTAAATGAAGGCAGCTGCTGTACTCAGAGTTTCTTGCTGCACTTTATGCCAAAGTGACTGAGGGAAGAAGAAATTCTTTTCTGTGGGTCTCAACGAGGGACATTTTTTAAGTTTCAAGCTGACAGGACAATCTGAGATTGCAGCTTCCTTAGCCATTTATCTCACAAGCATTTACTGAGTACCTACTATGTGTAAAACATTGAAGGAAGGAAGATGAAAAAGACTCCTTTCCTCATGGAGCAAACTGAAACTGGAATGTAATTACATCAGCCATCAGTGCTTCCAACCCACGTAAGGTGGCCACCGATGGGTCTTCACAAGCCATTCTTACTCTTCCAGCTGGAGGGGCAGCATGGCTTTTAGGACAGGACTTCCCAGTACGAGCAGTCACTGGAATCACCTGTGGAGCTGAAAGAACGATTCCTAGGATTCTCCGAGTTCTGGAGATTCTCATTCAGAAAGTCAGGAGTAGAGTTCAGAGAAGTGAATTTTTTGAAAAAATTTCCCTGGTGATTTGCATGTGCTTGGGAAGACTGCTCTCGCGAGCTTATCCTTCCTTGAGCGTGTCGTATAGTTAGACAGAAGATGCTTTAGGCAGAGACCTTAACCCTTATGTGACTTCAGGAGGCAATTCAGAGTAGAAACGCACCAGAGTCTAGGAGGAATTTTATTAAGTCCATGTTTTCGACAAGTGAAACAGTCAGAATGAAAAGTGGAGGTACTGTACTGGAAAAATCACCCTCTGACCTGCTGTAGCGCTGGGGACAGTGACCATTTTACATGTCACGGTTGCTTATCGTATATGCATCTTTGTTTCTACTATTCGTTTAAAATTATGTATTATTAAAAACAAAACAAAACAGAAAACTATACAAATAGTCTTCTTTTCCAGGTCGAAGGAATCCCTTCCTTTCTAAACATCTTGTAGTTCCAAAGTGAGACAAAGCATTGTTCAATTCACTCTTTCTCCTTCTCTTACATCACCCGTATAGAGGTTCTTAGGAAGTGGCTTTTGTACTTGGAGAGTGAATGCCAACAAACCTGCAGAGATGGTGGCTTAGAATTTGTGCCAGTTCCAATTAGCCCATGTGTCTTGTTCACTGCTCAGCCACCTGCTTCTTCCAGAAAGCTGGCTGGAAGTCTGAGAAATTTAGCCGTCAGCCAGAGGGGTAGGTCAAATAGAATTTGACCTAAAGATTCATGTAAGAAATGCTGGTTAGAGGCATTATTTTGTCTGGTTAAATTCTAGGCCATTCATTTCAGTCATAAATTTAAAGCACAAAAAGCCTGAGGGGCTTGTTAAAATGCAGATTCCTAGAACGTAACCTTATATATCCTGATTTGGTAGGCATGGATATGCAGACATCTATATTTCTGCAAATGCAACCCAGTTAATTCTGATATAGGTGGTGGGTGGACTAGGCTTTGGGACGCATAGCATTACACTGTGAGTCCTATGAAGTCAGGGGCCTCGTGGCCTTCATTTAAGTACCTCACCTAGAGCCTCACATGAAGCAAATACTGAATAATTTTGATGAATGAATAGGTTTTAATATGCATGAATGAATGAAAAAAACACAGAAAAAAGCGAGTTAAGGGAGTATGCTTTCAGAGGTGTCTGCATCTGGAAAAAATCAAGAATAAGTGATCTGGTGTGACTATTGATACGTAATGTAGAAAAAAACTGATACTCTTTAACAGACTGTCTTTCTTTTAATAAAAGCAAGCCACCCTTAAATGGCTTTTCCTCCTTTTAGCTCAGACTCTACCCTATTTTGCAATTCCAGATATAGAGTGAACAAATTTATTTAACACATAGATCTTATTATTTGTCTCTTGAACACATCTGTAGATGAGAATATGCGTAATTTTTCCACATCTCAACTGAGCTCATCTAAAATGTGTTTTCTGTTCTTTTCTCATTGTAGGAGCAAAACCGGATGTTGGAAATGGGGATAACTGGCCCAGAAGGTCATGTACTGAGCAGACCAGAGGAGGTAAGTTGCAGGGTGATGGCAGCTGGGAGAAGGAGAGAAGTCGTAAAAGTGGAAGCTTTCTTCTTTACCAGCATCTTCCACAAGACTCTCATTATCACAGTCACAATCCCAGCAGCTTCCCTTATGGCCTGTCAGTCATTTCACACTTGGACTGTTTGTAGTCAGCCTACCTTTCCTAGGCACTTGTACCCACAGTATATGAACAAACAAAAGGTGGTGAGACTCTGAATACCAGACAGCACTATCAGAATGCTTCTTCCAAAGACCACTTCTGACTGATCTATCTCAAGGACCCCTAAGAAAATTAGAAACAATATAAAGGAAGTGATGACTTCTGATCCCCACTCTCTCTAACGATAGCACCAGTTGGAGTGTACTCTGCAGTTATTCATTAGGAGTGGTAAATATCTAAGTCCTTTCTTAATCGGTGTGAATCTCAGAGACATTTCCACTTATTCCCTTATTCCATATTATATTTTGAGTCCTCTAAAATACTGGCCATGTGGACAAGAGGCTGAGTGGGTTTTTCATGGGCATTATATCTGTCAATTTGGAAGGTGATGATTGCATCTAGGTATGGAAGGAAGTTTCCCATGTGTAAAATGAATGCTGATTAGCGACTGTGTTTAGCAGCTGAAGAGCGAATGAAAGGTAACTAGGGGCTGATTCCGTGTATCTGGGATGTCAGCCACCTCAGCTGCTGGCACGGGCACAGAGCTGTGAACTGGCTAGCCATATGGCTGAAAGCATATTGGCGTTGGGGGACCAGCCTGGGTCTGGCTCCTGGAGCCCATTCACGGTCTTCATGTCAGCAAAGTGAAGTGTCATTCCAAGCCCCACACTCTGCAACAGGTAGAAGCAGAGATCAGAACCAGAAATGATTGCGTTCTCATTGCCCATCTCTTTTTGAATATTTTTTAAAAATTGAAATGTGACACACATAGAGAAAAGTGTTCCTATCATAAAAGTACAATGAATTTTCAGAAACTGAATACACTTGTTTAACTAGCACCCAGTTGGAAAAATAGCATATTATCAGCACCCCAGAAAATCCCTTGTCTAACGATATTTTTGTTACCAACTGAAATAATTTATGATTTTGTCTGTTGGTAGGAATATAAGTCAGTGCAGCCACTGTGGAAAACAGTAAGGACGTTCCTCAAAAAATTAGACATAGCACTATATAGCAGTTCTACTTCTGGATATTTATTTGAAGAAAACAAAAACACTAACTCGAAAAGATATCTGCACCCCCATGTTCATTGCTGCATTATTGACAATAGCCAAGATACGGAAACAACCTCAGTGCCCATCGATCATCCATCGACGAATGGATGAAAAAACTGTGGTATGCACACACACACACACACACACACACAGGAATATTATTCAGCCATAAAAAAAGAATGAAATTCTGCCATTTGTAATCGATGGACCTTGAGAGCATTATGCTACGTGAAATAAGTCAGAGCAGGATCAATACCATAGGATCTCACTTACACGTGGAATCTAAAAAACAAAGCAAAAAAACCCAACCAAGCTCGTAGATACAAAGAACAGATTGGTGGTTGCCAGAGACAGAGGGTAGGGGAATTGGATGAAGACGGTCAGGAGGTACAACTTTCCAATTACGAAATAAATAAGACATGGGGATGTAATGTACAGCATGGTGACTGTAGTTAACCATACTGTATTTCATACTTGAAAGTAGCTAAGAGGGTGGGTTTTCACCGTTCTCATCACAAGCAAAAAATTTGTAAGTGTGTGGTGAGGGATTGTAAGTAGATTTATTGTGGTGATCATGTCACCGTAGGCACAAATATCGAATCATTATGTTGTACACGTAAAACTAATACAGTATTATATGTCAGTTATACCTCAATTTAAAAATTTTGGGGATGGGTTTACAGTCACAGCATTCCTGAAAACAGTCTGTGTCCTTAACGCCAGGTCCCTTGTAAGGACTACTTGCTTTTCCCCGGTGCTCTGCTAACTGCTTTGTCCCACTTGTCTTTGCTGTGCTGCTCTGGGTGGTTGGTGTTACTGGTGTGTCATGAAGCTCCAAGAGTTAAGGCGCTGGCCCATCACGTCTGAAGGATTGGAATGTTGCTTGCACAGTGCAAGTAGACCAGGGTGACCAGCACTGTTTGTGACACTTTTCTTAAATGCTGGTCACTGTGGAGATGTGCTGGCAAGATAGATCCTTCCGGAGCAGCCAGGGGATTTCTGAACAAAGTCTATTTTTGTTCCTTGGTTTGTTTGTTCAACCCTCCCCATCCCCCCTCCTCCACATTCCCGTCTCCTTTTTAGTAGAAAGCCTCTCGGCTGCAGATCCCAGCAACCCTGGAAGCCCTTTTGGGTGAAGTTGGAGAATGATGTAACCTTCTAAAGATAGTCATGTTGTCAAGGTGCTGGAAAACCTGCAGTGCTGTGAGGGAATGAGATCAAAGGGCCTGGGCTGAGGTCAGGGGGCGGCTGGAGCGGTCAGCATAGATGCGGAGAAGGAGGACTGGCATAGAAGCAGCCAGCCCCTCTTCAGGTCAAAGCACACCCAGATTCTATCTTGAGTGATACTGTTCAAAGGGTAGAGCCCGAGGTCCAGGGACACTACCCCACTGTCTAGGTGCTTCAGGAAGGTGGCCACATTCCCCTGCTGTCAGGAGCCTATCGGGTCTTGTCCACATGGGACAAAGTATAGCTTGGGGGGGGGGGTGCCAGCTGGACCAGCCAAGTTCTCAGAGTCTGTCTGGTGCACCACACTCACCATGGCCAGTTACTGGTTTGTAGCATATAAGCATGGAGCATGTACAAAAACCATGTAAGTGGTTTTTGTTCTAAAGTGTTGGGCTGCACAGGCTAACCAGAATGTCATATCCATCCCAAAAGGAACTGTTAACGATTAAATGGACAAACACTAGTGTCTCCTCTTCGGGCTGAATTGGACTAACATGCGGGGCAACTTTGGGTAGTAACAAAGGCTCTCGCACACTGGTCAGAAGCTGCCATCAGCAAGAAGACCAATAGCCACCCTTCAGGGATGGCCTCATCCTGCAGTGAGCTCATTGCCTTACAAGGATGGACTCTTTTAATCCTCATAACAGCCATATGTGTCAGGTCCTGTTATTATCCCCACTTTAAAGACAAGGAAACTGAAGCTTTGGGAGGTTGTGTAAGGTACCTGAGGTCCCCCAGCTTCTAAGTGGCAGAACCAGAACTCAGACCCAGGCCATTTGAGAACACCTGAGCTCCAGGCCCTGATTTGCTAATAAAAAATAAGTGAAACCTCATTATTTCTTACTTAATACTCGTAATGGGGCCGGTTAGCATCTTTGAAAACCTGAATTCTACATTAAGGTGGCTTGGAGATCGATAACAAAAGACGTCTTTGTGCTGAGAAGTCTGGGAATTATTAGGATAAGACATGCCTGCTGGAATTAACCCATCACTGACATGCCGTTGCCACAGGAAAGGAATTGAGGACACGTGATGGCTAATGGTCTTTACTGGTTATTTTATACATATTGGTATTGGGAATGTGTTCTGCCAGAGAATCTGCCGTGGGAAGATTGGGGGGGGCGACCACTTCTGTCACACGTAGCCTTTGTGATAATCACAGGGAGAGGAGAATAGGCCAAGGAAAGACTCCATCTCCTCTGATGGCAGAGCTGATTTACTCTGTGCTTTCCCTGATAGCCCTATGCTGTCCTGTCCTGACCTGCACTTCACAGGGGAGGGGTGCAGGCACTGAGAAGCCCGGGAAAGGGACACAGCTGGGAAGTGCTGGATCTGAGGTTCCTATCCAGCGCTGCCGTCTCCAGATCCTTTAGGCTTCTACCTCTGCACTGTGTTCCCAGTGCCAGGCAGGGCACTGGCAGCTTCGAGAGGCTTCTCTTCCTGTTGACTCTTAGAAACTCTCTTTTGTTTGTTTGGTTTGCAGCTGGAAGCTGAGGCTGTGTTCCGTGCCATCACCATCGCCAGCCAAACCAACTGCCCTCTCTATGTCACAAAGGTCATGAGCAAAAGCGCGGCCGACCTCATCTCGCAAGCCAGGAAAAAAGGTGACTTGTGCTCCCAAGATCTTGGGGCCCTGATATGCCACGTGGCCCCTCGTGTCCCTGGATGCCCTGTGGTATAAATGGTGCCTACTTTGCTTATTGTCTTAGTCTCTGGAAAGCCCCTCATTCAAATTAGCCCATTTGATCCTTTCCATATCTGCGTGGATAGCAGGATCCCGGATTTCTCCCACTTGGCAGATGAGTAAACTGAGGTTCAGGAAAAGGTAAGGGTTTTGCCTGAGATGACACAGCTTGAATCAGTTCTTTGCAGACTTGATTCATCTTTCTTCCCCCCCTTTGATCTTTTATTGTCAGTTTGCATTATCTGAACTTTATAAATGGACTAATTAGTTAAGATATATTGGGTGCAGTAGTCAAAGATCCAACTCAAACTGACTTAAAACAAACAAAAGTAACTTATTGGTTGAAGGTTTTTTTAGGCGTGGCCAGATGGAGCGGTTGAAACAGTGGGATTAGGGCTCTGTCACTCATTCCTGCTTTGGGTCCGTTTGGCTTCTGTCTGAACAGTGACAAGAATTAAAGCCAAGAGGCACCTGTTGTTCTCCACACTGGGTGGGGGGCCTGATAAGGAGGTAGAGTACATCTTTTCCAACAGTTCAAGCCCAAGTCCCCAGGAAGACTGCGATGATGTTGGCTTGGGTCATCCCTGAACCAGTATCTGCTCTCGCATAATTCATTGGCCAGGGCTGAGGGCAGGGTGCAGGGGCAGGGTTCCACCCATGCTGAGCCACACAGGTGAGCACAGGTTATTTTAAAAAGAGGTTGAATGAGTCTCCAAAATGTGTCCAGCAGCGTGACCTTCACGATTCAGGGCTCTGTCCCCACTGCCTGCTGCCTTCCTCCACGGTTCTTAGCTTGGGCTTCATAGGCTCACCTTGTGCTAAGTGAAAGTTTACTGTTATTTTGAAGCTGTCTTTTCTGCTTTTCATTCTTGTCCTTAATAGCAGACGCATGGGCTCACTGGTGTACAGAATGGCATTGAGAAACTAGACACACAGGGCTCTGGGTGTGGTTGTGGGAGAGGGCTCACTAGGTCTGGCTTGTGAATGTTACTGCTGTGTGCCGGTGGCTGTTCTGGTAGTGGAGAGACCCACGCTGAGTGACTCACCTACCAAACTCACAACTGGTCTGTTAAACTCCAGATGTGAGTGACTGGGGTGGCTAAAAATAGTGCTCGCTGACTCTGATGGCTGAGTGTTCAGCTGCCTGGCCTTTTGGCAAAAGGGACCCTGTGCTTATGGGAAGGGAATCTTCCTAATTGCACTCTTTGTAGCTGGCAGATTCTGGGGCACCTACTGCCTTACCCTGCTTATGGTAAGCCTGCTGTTTTCTCTCTCAGCTTTTAAATGTCTCAACATGACATGCGTGGTTGATACCCTGGGTATGAGTCATCGGGCGAGAACCAGGAAAGCAGCCCAATGTTCGTCACCCATTCTTAGAGAAAGGGAGAGAAAAAGAACAACAGAAAGAAAAGAGCCTAGAGAACACGCTCACACCTCTTTCCATGACCACCTACCCTACCCACCCTCTCGGACCTTCTGCTGATGGCTACATCCTGCCTGGGACCCATTCTCAGGATGACCTGGGGGCATCAGGACAGAGGGTTTCAATTATATGCTGGCTCTCGTTTTAAACTTCATGTAGAAAAATTCCTCACCCTTAACCTTCTGGCTCATGAGTCGCTGGCAAGGAGAATGAGTACAGCTGTGTCTCCCGGGTGGAAGGGCAGCGTTATTTCAGTGATGAAAAACTGGCTGTTGAGATCGAAGCCGGTAAACATCTCATGAACTGTCATTCTCAAGGACAAAATCAAGAGCATTCAGAGCAGGAAGACAGAGTGCAGCAGGGTTAGTCTTCCTTCCTGACCAGGTTACTCTGTAAGACTCAGTAAGTTTAATCACCAGGCGCTCTTTACCAACTCAGCATGGCTGTTCAGAATTAATATTAGGAATCTACAATTTAACAAGGACCAATGTATGTCCTTCACTGAGATAGAGACAGGCAGACCTCAGCGATATGACGGTTTGGTTCCAGACCATCACCATAAAGTGACTATTGCACTAAAGCCAGGTAAACACGAATTTGGGGGTTCCCGGTGCATATCAAAGTTATGTTTACACTATATTGTAGTCTATTAAATGTCTAATAGACTAATAAATGTCTATTAAATGTCTAAATGTAGTCTATTAAATGCAATAGCATTATGTCTAAAAAACACTACATACTTTAATTAAAAATACTTTATTGCTAAAAATGCTCACCATCATCTGAGCCTTTCATAAGTCTTTGGCTGGTGAAGGGTCTGGCTTCCAATTTGAAAAAACACAATATCTGCGAAGTACAATAAAGCGAAACCCAATAAAACTAGGTATGCCTGTACTTCAATGTATTATTAGGTAGAATTCTTAAAGAACCCTGAGAAATAGGCATTCTTACCCTCATTTCCCAGACGAGGAAATTGAAACACAACTTGTCCAGGATTTCTCAGCTGGGAGACCTAGTTTCCAAACCCAGGTACTATAGTGACAATGTTGTTGTTCTACAGAGAGCCATGTAAAGATAGTCCAAAGGGAGAGTTCTTCCACTTTTGACAGTGTCTTTTTCTAAACGATACTTGAGTGCTTGTCTTGACTTTTAATTTCTTCATTTCTTTGTAGTCCTGTATGCCTTAGTTTGGTAAATATTTTTGGAGAGCCTTTGCAATTCTCATTAATCCTGTGCGGATCCTTTTTACTGTCATCCCACAGAACAGGGCTGTCCTATATACGAGGTCGGACAATTAAGTTCGCAAACTTTCCACTGTGCGTGTACACGGTAGAAAGCTTGTGGACTTAATTGTCCAACCTCATGCATCGTTGCCGTTGCTTCCTTTTTTGCCCATGGCGGACGTCACAAATCAATCATGAGTCTTTTCTGGTAAGACCAGAAGCATTATTAGAATTCTTCCCTGCACAGAATTCCGGGCAACCAAAACCAATTGATAGGATTTGAAGCAAGGCAAAACCTACTTATAATCCTGGCCATAAAGGCTTCCTAAACTTCAACCTTGTGGGGGACGTGAATGTGGAAGATGGAGGACCAAAGCTAAAGAAGCCCAGAGCTATAAGGGCCATCTTTAGCCCAAGATTTTGGCACTGGAAAACTTGGTGCCAACCCACCTTCCATTAGATAGTGTTTGCCTTTTGTATCACTATCCCTTCTTCTTTAAGCTCAACGAAAGATTAGGTCAGTGTATTTCCCAATATACTTCCGCCCCTGTCCTTGGTTTCGGCATTGAAGCCCCTAATTCCAGATGCAGAGTCCATCATTTGATGGGCCCCAGGCTATGGTGTGTCCTTAGGCAAATCACCCCTTGCCTTAGGTTAAGGAGTAACCAACAGGATGGAAGTGATCATGAGAGCCTTTCATCCATGGGAGTGGATTTTCCTTTGTGGAACCGAAGCATGTCCTTGGAACGGCAGGATCTAGTAGTTCCCAGTGATGTGCACACATTTGGGCCTTTGGGCCCCTACAACGGGAAGGAGGAGGAGGTACAAAGAAATCCAATTTACTCACCTTCTCCTACGTGCCAGACGCTTTGTATGTGTCAGATCCTTTCGTTTTTGCAAGCCTGAGAAGTGGGCATCATTTTGTTTTATCAATTCCAGGACAGATCTATTCCAGATTTTAAAATTTCTGAAATGAGAATGAATCTTTTAATCTATGTATATACAAAGGGTGCCAAAAAAATGTATACACATTTTAAGAAAGGAAAAACCTGTTAAAGTTGTAATAATATATACCGATAACAAAAGAGGAATACAAGTCACGTGTAGGCATTTTTTTGTTTTGGCATCCCCAGTATATATTTTTTGACTCAAAATTTGAAAATTAATACTGCATTTTGCAATCAATGGCTTCTGATAATCTAGGGAATACAATAACATTGTTCCCATTTAGCAGCTAGACAAGCTGAGGCTTAGGAAAGGTAAGCCTCTGGACTTGAACCCAGGCCTGTCTGACTCCAGAGCTACAGCCTTGAGTAGGCTAAGGGGCTATGATTATCTAAGCCAGGCCCAGGGCTTATGCAAACCCTTTGCCTATTTCCTATCCCTTGCAGGAAACGTGGTCTTTGGTGAGCCCATCACGGCCAGCCTTGGCACAGATGGAACCCATTACTGGAGCAAGAACTGGGCCAAAGCAGCTGCATTTGTGACATCGCCACCTCTGAGTCCTGACCCAACCACTCCTGACTATATCAACTCCTTGCTGTCCAGGTTGGTGCAGAATGATAAGCAACAGACCTTGTGTGGAAACATCCTGGGTCCAGTGGGATGAGGACTAAAGCAGCCCATCCATCCATCAGCTAGACTAGAGTCTGCAGTGAGGAAAAGACATTGAGAATTCCCCTGCGATCTGAAACATAGACAACAGGCTCTTCCCTATTGTATTTTTTAAAATACTATTGTTATCATATTAATAATGGTAATCACAGTTAATATGTAGTGTGTACCAAGCACGAGGGCGAGACTGCTCACATCTCATTGTTCCTCATAATAACTTCGTGAGTGAGGGACTTCCATAACCATTTTACAGATGAAGCAGCTGAGGGTCAGAGAATGAATGATTTGCCTAATTTTGAACAGCTGGTCATGATGACTAACCAAAATTATCGGGGGACTCGTTTGCTGCTGCCCTCTGCCTATCAGTCCCATCCCTCATTTGGGGCCCTTCTATTTTGTTACACTAGAGATGATCTAATCCCACCCCCTCATTTCCCATACGGGGTAACCAAACCGTAGAGAGGGGAAGACATTCACTCAAGTTCACATAATTGGCAAGAGGTAGAGAAAGGATTCCAAATGCAAGTTGTGACACTCCAAATGTTGACACTAGCCTCTCGAGTCTGGGCCTCCGAAGAGCCTCTAGCCACCTGTCCCATTCACATGGAGTTTTTCTCCTTTGCCAGTGGGGACCTGCAGCTCTCTGGCAGTGCTCACTGCACCTTTAGCACCGCCCAGAAGGCGATCGGGAAGGACAACTTCACAGCCATTCCTGAGGGCACCAACGGTGTAGAGGAGCGGATGTCTGTCATCTGGGACAAGGCCGTGGTAAGGATCAAGATCATGGGAGAGTGGCCAGGCTGTAAAAGTGATTCAGTATGTTCTGGCAAAGGGGCCTGGTTTTACTTTCATGGTTAACATCACAGAAGCTGACTAAAAAATAGCCATGCAAATGGACGTTCTCCCAAAGATTTCAGTAAGATTAGTAACTAATGTATGAAGGTGATCATGTCCCTCTGTTTTATTTTAAAACCCTAAAAACACTTATTTCAGAGCCAAATAGAATGCATATGATCTAGTACCTCATTTATCTACACAGTGTAATCCATTAGGTTTCCCTTTTCTTCTTGGCTACCAGGAAACTCAAAGCTAGGTTTTAAACTAAATTCTTTTTTCCTTACCTAGGCTTTCTGTTTTGAGAAGAGGGAAAGGATAAATATTTTTGTCTCTTCTCTTACATACTAACATTTTGTCCTTTTTTTTTTTTACATTGTTATGTATTGATGAATGTGTGTTTATCTTGCCTTATCTGGAATTGTTACAAAATAATACACATTTTTTATTACCAACATGAGACATTCTCAATAAAGAACACTTGGAAACCACCGAAAAACACACACATGAAAGAAAACAAAAATTACTCAAATTCCATACCCCAGGGATAACCATTGTTATCATTTGGGTGAGGTTTTCCATTTTTATCCTATGCCCATGTAAATACAAACACATATGTAAAAAATGGGCTCATCATCACATTAGTTTTTACTGTGAATTCTCTATAATCCTTTTTGGAATTGAAGGAGGTAAAAGTAAGTAAATGTAACCAGAAAAAATGGATACTTCCCTGTTAAGCTATGCGTTTACCCATTTTGCCTGGATAACCATGACAGCCCGACCGATTTTGAAGCTTGCTGGGTGAGGTTCTGTGCTCACGACCTCACAGGTCCCTTTTTTATATTTTGGGGCCTTTGTGGTCACCCTGCTCTGACCTCAGAAGCCCTGCATCGACAATGTAAAAAAAAATTTTGTATTCCGATAGGCCACAGGGAAAATGGATGAAAACCAGTTTGTGGCTGTGACAAGCACAAATGCTGCCAAGGTCTTCAACCTGTATCCCCGTAAGGGGAGAATATCTGTGGGTTCTGACAGCGACCTGGTGATCTGGGATCCAGATGCTGTCAAGATTGTGTCTGCCAAGAACCACCAGTCGGTAAGGCTTGTACTGATGGGGGTGGAGCAGCATGGAGAATGCGTGCAAGGAACCTGGTCAGGAGAGGTGTGTGTGTGTGTGTGTGTGTGTGTGTGGTGTACCAGGGTAGTTAGACTTGGGTGTATTGCAATAACCATCCCAAGTTCTCAGTGACCTAAAACCTCAACACCTCAACAGTGTATTCCTCACTCCTGCTTTCCAAAGTGGGTCAACAGAGGGGCTCTGCCTGTCACAGTCATTCAGGATGAAAGCGGATAGAAGTACCATCTCTACAAGGGCTTCCATGATGGCTGAGGCAGGGTGCCAGGTCATATAAACCATGTACTGGCTTGGAAAGCTTTCCCAAGACATTACTTCCTCTGCCGCTGCATTGGCCAAAGCTGGTCCTGTGGCCATACCTTCCTCCAGAAGGGCAGGAAGTGCAATGGCACCTTGTGCCTAGGAGGAAAAAGAATGAGAACATAATTGGTGACCAGCACTGATGACTTCCTCATGAGGCGTTTTAGGTGGAAGATAATAATTAAAGCCCAGTACCTAACAGGCAGGGGCTTAATAGTTGCTAGTAAAAATAGTTAATAGTTTTTAAACACTTAGGTTTCAGGCACTGTGCTTGTAATTCATTCGATCTCCATAATTGTCTTCCACAGGTTGGCACTACTGTGTTTCCCAGAAAATAAGACCTAGCCAGGCAATCGGCTCTAATGCGTCTTTTGAAGCAAAAATGAATATCAGACCCAGTCTTATTTTACTATAAGAAGTAAAATAAGTAAAATAGTAAAATAAGACTGGGTATGATATGATAGAATATAATATAAAAGACCCAGTTTTAAATTATATAAGACCCGGTATTATATTATGCTATATTATATTATATTATATTACTTTATATTATACCTGGTCTTATATTATAGTAAAATAAAACCAGGTCTTATATTAATTTTTGCTCCAAAAGATGCATTAGAGCTGATTGCCCGGCTACGTCTTATTTTCCTGGAAACACAGTATTATTATCCCCATTTTATAGATTAGGAAAGGGAGATGCAGAGAGATTAAATAATTTAAGCATCAAGGAAATGGTGAGGCTAGGATTCAAACCCAGACAATCCAATTCCAGACTGATGTCCTTAACCACTTTGCAGCGATGCCTTGCACTTGTTGAATACTGAAGGACGTAGGGAGAAATCCCATTTTTGATGGGAATGGCCTTTGCTCAAACACTACGTCATATTACATTATTTCATTTCGAGCTCATGGGGAACTGAGACTGCCAAGTACAACATCCCTGATGGTTATCCAGCTTCTCCTTGAACACTGCCCGCGACAACATCGATCTCCACACCAGGACCTAACTAACGATCGCATGCTTCTCTGCTAGGAATTCCAGCCTTTAGTCATTGAGCCTCTCTCTCCAGGGCTCTACCTACCAAAGCTTGCCCATGCGCTGGTAGGCTTTTCCTGGCTTCCCTGGCGAGTCAGTTGTAGGGACTCGGAAGGCAGGATCCCACGCACGTGAGAGCCGCGATTCCTCTTTCTGCCCTCCCCACGCCCACACCTCCGGCTCTGCCCCTCCCCCGTCTCTAGGCTGCAGAGTATAACATCTTCGAAGGCATGGAGCTGCGCGGGGCTCCTCTGGTGGTCATCTGCCAGGGCAAGATCATGCTGGAAGACGGCAACCTGCACGTGACCCAGGGGGCCGGCCGGTTCATCCCCTGCAGCCCCTTCTCCGACTACGTCTACAAGCGCATTAAAGCCCGGAGGAAGGTGAGGGGCCTGGGAACCCAGGAGTGGGGCGAAGGGGTTTGTGTCCCCCCGGGCACCGGGATAGGAACCGGATCCGGAGGGCTCTCAGTGCTCCAGACCCCCTCCCCGACCCCCCCCCGCCCCGCCCCAAAAATGTTCACAGCAGCAACGATCTCTTCCCGAAGGACAATAGCACAGATTTAATGTCCATAAAAAGGGGCTTCAAAACTTTTTTGGCCAAAGAAAGTTTTTCTCAGATGATATTTCTCCATTTTATAGTGCTTCTCTTTAAAAGAATTTAAAATTGCAATAATTCAAAATCATATATATATGCACACACTTTTTTTTTTTTTAAATAAATTACTCTTTAAGGCTTCCAATGCAAACCCGCAGTCCACACCCACCCCTCCCTGTCCCATTCTGTCTAGTTCCTCCTCAGGGACAAACGTTTATAACTCTTTCAGCTAGTTCTGAAGTTCAAATAAAACCTTATTTATGTTTTTGATTTCAAACGTCCCATATACCAGCTCTTTATTTCCATCAGTGTGACTTAGACTCTGGACCCAAAGAGGTGAGGATGATGTGCAGTTATTGGTCGAGGTTTTTGGGGAGTACAGATGTAGTCCTCATCCCAGCTGGGTCACTAGCAGCTGCCGACGGGATGAGCGTGGCCGGTGTGCCTGCACCTGAGTCACTCCCTGGCAGAGGAGGAGGACCTAACTGAAGATCAGATGCTTCTCTGCTAGGATTTCCAGCCTGTGCTTAGCAAGCCTCTATCTCCAGGGCTCTAACCGCTGAAAGCTTGCACTTGCGCTAAGCTTTGCCTGGCAGACGTCTTCCAGGTCTGACGCTGAGCCTTCGTGTCCTGTCAGGCTCCTCTGCAATGTGTCCTCATTGCCTCACCTGTAACAGGTGGAGGGTGTGTGCCACAGTACTGCTGCCTTGGCGGGGGGGGGGGTCTTGCAGTGTTTAATACACGTGAGCCCCTCTGGAGGAGGCCCCGTGTTTCACGCCCCCATAAGCCCCAGCACCTGGCACCAGGCCTAGCACAGAGCATCAGTTGCGTGATGTTGCTGGCTGGCTTCACAGTCCCAGGGCAAGTTCACAGCCAGAGGCCAGTGGGTCCGACCACAGGACACTCATTTCAAGGCCTGCCAACTCCATCTGTGCTGAGGAGCCTGAGGGTGGAGCTCCCATGGGAGCTCATCCTGCCAGCACTTACGACCTCATCGCCCACCACCACCCGTCCCACGGGCTGTGCTCCAGCCATTTAGGCGGCCCTAACATTCCGTAGTGTTTCCACCGTGGGTTTCCTCTGCTGGGAACACTACCATCCACCACTCCTCTTCATGCCCCAGCCTCCTCCCTCCCTCAACCCTGGCTCCATAACAAGCTCCTTGGATCCTTAAGACCAAGGTTCATCTATTTACTGACCTCCTCCATCATCACTATCGCAACACCCCACTTTTTGTACACTACTTTTAAAATAACCTTTTTGTTGTTACTATTATCGAGCTCCCACCACACACGCTCAATTCACTGATATATTTGTGCTACCTAGAACAGACCCTGAGTTGTTGAAGGAATAAATGGTGACGCGCTTTCTCTGTTGCAGATGGCAGACCTTCACGCGGTCCCGAGGGGCATGTATGATGGGCCTGTGTTCGACCTGACTACCACACCTAAGGGGGGCACGCCTGCGGGCTCCACCCGGGGCTCTCCCACGAGGCCGAACCCACCCGTGAGGAACCTCCATCAATCGGGATTTAGCCTCTCAGGTGAGTCAGACAAGCTCAGGGCGACCATGAGTGAGAAAGGGCGGAGAGGGGGGGAAAGCGGAAGATCAGTGGCCAGAGACTATCCGGTGACCCTCGGAGCTAACCTGGACCATCTTCTAAGGAGCTGGTTACTGGGCAAGCAGGAAGGTTTGCTGAATCAAAAAGTAGTCCTATTGAGAAAACAAGGTAAACTCAGTAAGGTTAAAGATCAGGTTTAAAGGGTGACCAGTTAGTTCTACTTAGAGCTCACGTCTGGTGGAGGTGAGGGTGGGGCTGGGGCAAGATGGTTTCCATTGTGAATCGATAGTGATTTTCTACATAAGAATGTGAGAGTTGTGCAATGTGTTGTTTTCTCTGTTGGCCCAGGTTAAAAGAGAACTCGGATTATTTTTATGTTCAAACTACAATAGCTTCTTCTAACCTAGGATTTTTATTATAGTCTTCCCTTCCTAGTAATAATAATAAAGCTAGCAAAAGCTACTGTTGATTGAACATTTATCATGGGATTAATATGAATGACATTTAACGTGTCATTAATAGTATCTATTCTTTAAGAACTACCTGATATTAATAGGAAATAATTATTCAATTGCTCCATAACCAGTAGTCTTAAAATGGGGGAGGAGGGTGAGGAAATGTAGATTTGCATGTCTATGATGAACTATTTAAATGTGAGGGAAGCAAGATAACAAGAAGGAACAGAGACACGTAAAGAAAAAACAGTATAAGGAACGAAGAGGAGTAAGGAATGGGAGAAACAGACAATAGGGAGGAAAACATAAGGGGGACATACATAGGGGAGGAAAACAAAAGGGCTAAAAGTTTTGAGATGACATGGCCAGGGGTCACATCATGCTAGTCACAGAAACTTTTGTCACTGTTTTTGCCATTTTCTGCTCCCTGGCTATTGTAATCCCTAAACTTTTAACGGTTCCTTTCTTATGAATGGACATAATGGACATCAGTGTTTCCTTTGGTACGGTGGCTACAGGGGCCCGGTCATCACCACTCCAATTGTGGGACCTTGGGCATGTTACCTAAACCCTCCCAGCCTCAGTCACCTCCTCTTTCAATGGGATGACAACAGTACCTCTCAAAGGAGAGTGGTGAGAATTGAATGAAAGAGCCTGAGAAACACTTGTCACAATGAATGTAAGCAGCTATTTTTCATACCATCCTCATTGTTCTCTTTATTATCATTGGTATGATGCTGAGGGTCTGATGCAATCTGGATTAGAAACCGGCTTTCCCAGGCAAAGGGTGATTTTAATGAAGGATAGGTATGAAACGTCTGGAATACCCGACAGACTAGAATGGAAGTTTCTTGGGAGATGAGTCCAGGAGCGCACGTAATATCTTACAGTCTTAAAATTAATCCAGTTTCTCTGTTGTCCATTCCCCCTCCCCCCTTTATTGCCAACTGCAGGCACTCAAGTGGATGAAGGAGTTCGGTCGGCCAGCAAGCGCATCGTGGCGCCCCCTGGAGGCCGTTCTAACATCACATCCCTGAGTTAAGCGACCCCTTGCCAAAGAAAGGGGCAGAAGCAAGAAGAGATTTTTTTGAAGCCAAAATGGTACACCGATATTTAAGAAGGAAAGCGAATCCAAACAGTTGCGATCTAAAGAATCAATAAGCCTCAAGCCTTATGTTTCTCTAATGTTACGCTCGCTTGCCTAGCTTTACGAATATTGCTTTGTCTTTCTGTTTATGCCTAGCCTTGATTTTGTTGACCCTCCCTCCTCCCATTTACATGCATGCAATCAGACACTCTAAGGTAAAAGAGTCTGCTATATAGTGTTGAGAGTGTGTGTAGTGCTGCATCTTAAGACAAGGGGACAGACAAAGCTGGAGGTCAGGAAATGAACAAAAGGGACAGTTATTTGGGGTGAGTGGGTGGTGGGAGCCCAGAGCAAGGCAGAGGGCTCAGAGGGGCTGGGATAGGGTGTGTACGGAGGGGTGGGGGGTAGGTGGGTGCACATAAGGGGTCTTGTGTATTGTGTTAATGAATTACATTTATTTCCATGGAAGATGGCTCCTTGGGGCACCTATCATGGTCCCCTGGGGTCTACAGAGGAGGCAGGCGTTCTTTGGGTTCCGGACTTTGTCACATCCTCTCTGAGTAGATTTTATTCCTTTGAACATTTTATTAAAACACCAAAACCCAACCATTGCTTCCACCTGCTTGGTCGTGCCAGTGCTTGGTCAGGCCTCTTTCTTAGCATTGCTTTCAAACCCTTCTCTTTCCTGGGTTGGGAAGAAAGAGAGGAAAGACACTTCTCCTCTGGCCTACCCACCTCTTTGGTGCTCTTAAAAGGCAACTGCTGGGAGCACAGCACGAGCCCTCAGGGCGGGGGCAGCCACACTTCAGTAACGCCTCCCTCTAAACCCGCGTTGGAGATCACCTCTCACTCTCCTGTCTTTGCAAACCAAGAAAAGAAGCATGCTTCTGGCACCCCGAGTTAGGAGAGGCGCGGAGAGGGGCCAGTGGTGAGTCACCGTCTTGATCTCCTGAGATCCAGGCACAGCCGTGATTGAATAGGATTTTTGTTGTTGTTGTTATTGAAATTTTATTTTCTTAGATGTTCCTTAACTTTTACAACCAATAGGTCATCTCAGCTTATATGGGAGTCAAGCAGGAGTTTGGGAAAGCCAGTCTGGAGCAGAAGGAGCACGTTCTATGGCCGTGGCTCTACTTTTCAATCCTGAGCCATGTGTCTCCCCTTCCATTAGCACATCCTTTGGGGGAACTTTGGTTTCGGTACCAAAATATCCCAAGGCAGGTGGCTGTGGCACCCAGCCTTCCTGACATAGCACATAAAGGAAGTTAGCAAGGAGCGTTTGCGTCTACCTTGTTTGTCAGAACTGAATGTCCTTTTCCACATCTTGCCACATCTGCAAATTCAATGTTGGAGCGAGTTCTGTGAGCCAGACGGAGATCTGTAGAACTAAGAGGCCCATATGCATTGAAAACTCTATTCAACCTGGGATCAGACTTCTGTGTTGGGAGATCCAGCTGGTAGAACCCGTAACCCTGTGTACTAAGTACTTTGAAGAAAAGAGCAGACCTCAAACACCTTTAGGTGCTTCAGAGAAACCACTATTGTTAACCGAAGGTTTTAAGTGGAAGGCCAGAGAAAAGGGACATGTAGCTGAAGAGGAATTTGGAAATTGCCAGAAAAGAGGATTTCCCTTAGCAAGCTAATTTCTGTTCTAATCACGAAAACGATGATTTCCCCTCAAAAGAAGGAGTCTTGCTACTTTTAAGGCATTTTCATGAGGTCTTTATTTTAAGGAAACTTACGTGAAGGAGTAGATGTAACTCTTGGTTTATAACTCAGAGATGTGGGGGCCTCTTGCAAACTTGGAGTGACCGTTTTGCAGACAAGTAGCTTGTTAAGTGGGAAGCATATTCTGTATACCTCATTAGCGGGGCTGTGCTTTAGGATATCTTGTAGTCCCAGCCATAACCACCAGATGGAGGAAAAGACACATAAATAACTAGTCAGAGCAGGGCCCCTTCTGTGTTTTTGTTGCTGTTACTGCTGGAGTCCAACTCATCCCCATCCCTAACCTCTCTGTGCCATGAATATAAATCTTTCATGGCTCAATTGGTTGCATTTAGGCTATCTGAATGAAACGTCCAACCAGAACTCTATGTTCTGCACAAGCTTTCCATGCTGTAGGAACAGCCCTTGAATGCCTTCATGATGGGAAACGTGATCTGAGGAAGCCTCCCTTTCTTCACTTACTATTAGTAACTTTCCAAGCATAGAAATTCCTGAGAATTCCAAGAACACCCCCACTATTTCCTTGACTTTGATTTCTGGTTCCTTTTTACAAAAGGTAAAATTTATATTCAATTTGTCCTGTTTCATAAGATATATCAAATTGCCCTACACAGGGTTTGAGAAGAGAACGGCCCTCTCAGAATTCACTGGCACCTCATCCAACTGTGGGACGGCATGCTGGATCTTCTGTCTTCCTCCCAAGCTTTCTTTTGCTGTCTCATGTGTTGGCTTGGCCTGTCTCTAAGGATGTACCCCCACCTCCAGCCTTCTCACATTGTTCCTAAACCCAGATGGTGATCCACTAGGGTTCTGTCTGGCAGGGCCACAATCTTAGGTAGTAGAGAAAATATTTGTGGAACTGTTAAATCAGCCACCCCAATAAAGAGATTTCTTACTAAGTTTTCTAAAAATAAAAGTGTTGTAGTCATCCGGAAAATGGGTTTCCTTCAAAATCCAGTCGTCCTTTGGCCTTTTTCTTCATGACTACACCAGAGAATCATGCTTCTGTTCCAAAAGCCTCACTCCTAAGCCTGGACTTTTGTTCACCCTGAGCAGCCCTTCGCAACAACGGGGTGATGAGTCTCACAAGCTTCCTAGGGCTTCTCCCTGAAAAGCTCCAGCTTGCGTTCCAGATATACACATGGGCTGTCCTGGGCAGCCAGCATTCCTTGTAAGTTCCCTCTTTGGAAAATGGTATGTGAGTGTTCAGTTCTGTGTCTGGTGAATATGGACAGACAGTAAATCTCCCTGTGATCTGTGGTAGCTGTGAGGCAGCTCTGGAATGTGAAGAGCTGTTTGGTTTGAACCGTGAAGAAAACTGTGTTTTGAGATTAGCTGAGATAAGAAAAAAAAGAAAAAAGTTCATCAAGTGACTGTTAATGTAAACCCCGTTATTAAAATAACTCTAAAATCACAGATGTCGTTCAGTCTTCTTCTTCTGTGTGTGACATGCCATTTCACCTAAAGCATTCAAGTTGAACAATAAAACTGACAGAGTAAGAGGGCACATCTGATGAAAACAGAGTTATCCTGAGAAAATTTGTGGAGTTTCTATCTTTTCCGTTGAGGTTGAGTTTTTTGTTTGGCCATAGAGTTTGATGCCCATTGAAACTTTGGGGAATGACAAAAGTTTTTTCTGTAAATCATCAGATTCAGTATTAGCATGAAAGGCACTGCCATTTGGGATAAATCTAGTTGAGTCCAGAACAGATCCTGGAAGGATTTGTTTGTTTGGTCATCCTCTTAACGCATTGCTTCTTCCTAAGAGCCCAGACTGAGAAAACTCAAACTAAGCATGTTCCAAAGTATATTCTCTAGCAAACTTGTCCCAAAGAATCTCATGAGTGTTGGAAAGGATTATTTACTATGTCTACTCTTCGGAGAGATTTAATGTGCATATCACCAAGTTCAAGTCTCTGAGAAATACTATGTCTTTTAAAATTTGTCCAATTAATTTCTCAAACTATTTTTTGACTACATGTCATCTTCTAATATTCCACCAAACATGTTAGGCTAAACCTTTTTGGGAAAATACTTCCTGGATCCAATTACAATTTATGTAGGACATTTTTCATTGCATAGTGTGTGCAAATATATATATATATATATATATATATATATATATATATATATACACACATATATATACATATATATATACACATATATATACATATATATATATACACACACACACACACACACATATATATATATATATATATATATATATGTATTTTGAAAAGCATTTTTTAAAGTCTGGTATAACTGAAAACTTCAGGGATAGATTTGGGTAGAGTCAAATATAACCAGATCTAGAATGTTGTTTCTTTTCATCTCTTAGCCTTGCTTGCCTTTAGTTGGTGTTTCAGTCTTAGGAATGCTCTTTCCATATGGGAACAAAACTGGCCATCAACATCTCTGGATTTTCATTTTACCTGCTTAGCAACTTCAGGGGAAGGAGAGAGACTCCCTCAGTAGTTCCCGCCAAATAGACTGATTTTGATTGGTCTGGCTCAGGTCATGTGCTTTCACCATTGAACTTGTCACTGTAACTGGGAGACTGTCCACAGTGATGATACCTTTTAGTACAGATGGTCAGAAGCCATATTAAAAGCTACTCTGAGCACGTAAAGAATTATTTCAGTTTGAGGTTCAAAGTTTGATGATTAATGAGCTTTAGCTGACAGTCCCATTTTCTGGCTCAAATTCAAGATCGTGGAAACACTCTTCCTGCTTAGGATCGGCATGGGTTTAAAGGGCACAGTCAATGAACTCAGGTTGCAGGGCTCTATAAGGCTCAACTGATGAGCAGTTGAAAAAAAGTTAGTGAAATTCACACATTGACTAATTTTCACGCTTCTATGAGCTGGAGGTATTCTGGGCTGAGTTACATTGACCAAGGGGGACTGAGAACACTAAATAGGAATAATAAGATCCCTCTGGTTTCAAAGAACTTTCTGGAATCCGCTCTGCTACCATCAGGCCATCGCAAAGGGAATACGAACCACGAGCAGAAAGTGGGGGTGAAAGGGCCAAAGCAACCTGCAAAAATGAGATCAATTGTACATAAGGCTGGCACTGTTCAGAATCGAAAGGGGTCTAGATGCTGTGCTCTGCTGAATTGGCTGCGGAGAACGTGACAGGACATTTAACATGACCTAGACCACAGAGCACTCAGCGTGTAGGACTTTAGAGCCCCGAGACTTACGAGAGACTATTTCAGGACAAGCCCCAGGAACCAGCTGCCCTACTGGCTGCCAAGCTATTGTGAGTCTGAGAAGTAGTGGAAAAGTCCCTTTATTCTCTCCTGAAGCAGAAATTGCTTCTAGCTGGAAGAGGTCAGAGCTGCTATTCCCTTCCTGTCCCAGATTATGGGCCTGGAAGATCCACCTGCTGTTTTGGTGTATGGAATAGGACAGGAAGATGTTGGGGTCGGAAGGCAGAGTGCTGAAAAAAGAGGTGCATGGGCTGTCTGCAGACTTAAAGCCACAGTGAAAAACAAAATCTAGAATTCTGGGTTGTGTTCCCTAAGGTGTGAATGCTAGAAGGGTCAGGTTTTTAGTTTTTATACATGGGCATTAGTTAAATTGTGTTCTATCCCATAGTTGATGAAAGACCATCTCTATCATACCGCTTATCTGGTAATGGACATTCCTCATAGCAGGAAATGCAAGTAAGAACAAGTGACTTTTGGTACCCACAACCCTCTCTCTAGGGAAAACCGTTAACACACAACTGACAAAGAAGGGTCAGCGGCTTACTGTATACAGAAGACATTTTAATACACGCAAGCACATTCACATTATAGATGCTGCAGCTGAACAGAAACATGTGTCCCATTCAAGGGCTGCCTGTTTACAACAGCACAGACACCTGAAGCTTGGAATTTTAACATCAATATTTACCAGCAGACACACGGAGCTCGTAAGAAACAGTAATCACAAGGAGACAGAGCAGGAAACAGGATTTTGTGTTGACATAATGCAAGGACAACGGGGTACTGAAACTCACTGTTTTCATGCCTTTTAGTTCAGCTTTTGAGGAAATTGAAGCCTTAGAGTTACTGCGTCAACCCAAAGTAGCAACACTGGTCCCTTCTAGCTATACTACCATTCTTTCTGCATAGCTGTTTATTCGTCCATCCAATCTAGTAAAGCTGTGATATAAAATCTAGTCATTTCTGGTTAAAACTTTCCTATCAGAAGCTAACCCACGAATTAATTTAATTACCCTAATTAATTTAGCAGTGCTCTATGCTGCTGGACATTCAGTCCTGCCCTGGCAATGACCTTAGCTAAAAACAGTGCTGTTACCATTAGCGAGGTGTGTTAGCCATTAGCAGCTGACAATTTACTTTCACAGTTAGGGTTGTGGCCAGGGTCACAGGGCTCAGGTGACCCTCCCATCCACTACAGGTCACTGCGAATGCACTGGGGGTGGGTGGCCCCACTGCAATGCTAGAGTGTTATAACCAGGGGGCGTCTGGTCTTCAAAACCAGCACAGATAAAGGAGAAAGCTGTTAGGAGAAAAGGATTCCAGGAATACCAAACCAAAAAATGCAATAGTCACCCTGTTTTCTTATCCCTGAGCCTTGGTTGTCATAAATATAGATGAGATATATCCTACCTGGTAGGATAGAAACTTTTAGCCCAAGTTATGAAATAAAACCAAAGGATCTGATTTCAAGGACTAGCAATCATGGTAAGGATGTAGGTATCCTTTTATTTTTTGGAAACTTATTTTTGTCCTAATGTTTACATATGTAATGGAGGGAGGTGTTTGTCATTAGTTGTTCTACACTGATGGATGTAATGCTTTTTTTTTCTAAGTGGAAACACATTATGGGTCTGTGAACTGAGTAAGACTGGAAACCCATCTTACCTCTGAGGTGGTGCTCTTTAGTCAGTATATCCATGGTTTCTGAAGGCCCATAGAGGTGCTTCAGGCACAGAAGCAGCTCACTGGAAATAAAAACTAGGGATTCAAACTACGGAGATTGCATTGGGTTCCCATTCCGTTATAATCTGTATAGACATGAAGTGGCACAAATAATCAGGTCTCATCCCAATGGAGAGCCTACCAATCCCACTGCCCTTTGGTAAGCATTTCCCAAAGTCTCTCCTTTGGGATCATACGTATAAGGTCACAGCATGAGGAGGTACCAGCATGAGGTAAGTCCATAGCACGTCAAGGCTTGAATCAAAATCAAATGAAAGATGGAAAACACGCAAGTGACAACCTGGAGCAGAATCTGGTCACCTTCTTGTTGCTCTTGTCAACTCGTCCCCTCTGTGAAATGGAGTCTGGGCAAGCACTTAAAATATATAGTGCTTGGTGAAAAGCAGAACAGCATAGACAATGTGTGGGGAATGTAGAGAAAAAGAATCAAACAGAACAAAAGAGCTGTTTGTTTAATTCTGAACAAAAATATGGTTGCTCTTACAGTAGAGAGGTACTGTTTTACAGCCCTGCCAGGAATTCTGGGCCTATTGGCTTAGCGAGGAGACAACTGTATGTTCTTCCCATGCTGAGATGCCCCAGTACAAACTCTCTCCTGGAAATGTCTGGTGTAACATGTAGCCATAACTGTTACTTCTGCCTATTTCCATTTGTCTGGTTTCCCAAATGGGCCAGTCTAATCTCTCCTGTTTCCAGCTTCCCATCGTCTTCGTGAGGCCCATACTCTCCATAAGTAAGGACAAGGCTTAGGTGATGTGAGTGGCCAGGAGGTTAAAACAGTCCCACACCAAGGCTATTCACTTTTTGATTCTCTAACCTGTGGCGTCTGTAGGTTCCCCAAAATAGTTCCTCTGCAAAGATCTTCTGTGTATCAGAAGAGTGGAGTTAGTCATGTACACATCTCACCTAGGAGAATTAAATTTTGTGTTTGTCAAATAAATAAAGAGTGAGATATCAATAATATTTTAAACAATTTTAGGCAATTCTGGCTGCCATTCCTGCAGTAAGCACAAGGCGGGGAGACATGGTACTACGGTTCCATGACCTCAAACCTCTCAGATATGTCAGCATCCCAAGGTTCTGAGTAAAATTCTAGTCTGTAAAGGCATGTACAATTTTCTCAACTTTTTAGTTCATTTGATATTAGCCAAATATGGAACCAAAAAATGGAAATAAAAGACAATATCAAAATGAACCAAAAAAAGTGACTTGTTTCATCGTTGAAGGGTGGCTCACTGTACCATGCTCCAAGAAAAGCTACCCATCATATGTTATGGTTAATTTAAGGGGTTTTTTAACTGTAAATTTTATTATTGTCCAAATTCACCTCATATTCTACCTTATACCATAATTCCCGTTTAAGACACAACTTCGCTGTACACAACTTCACTGTACAAGATGCACATGCTTTCAATGTGACAATATTCTTTTTTGATCCTGCCCAGACACAGGTCTTGGATAATCTTAGGTGGACAACTAGCTCTCAAGGAATACTACTAGAAGAAGGCAAGTGGTGTGCTAATAACTATTTAACAGCTGGCTTGCTAGGAGGGGACACAAAAAGACCTGATTTGTAGCCTTTGCCAATTTCCATGGTGTAAATACTCCCATCATTACCAATTTTGACTTCCCAATTTCCCATCACTGTATAGGGCATTGGGACAGATGTGCACAGCAGGCTCTTGCTGGTACAAGCTGACATGGTGTGGGAACTTTGGCACACCACTGGAAGGTCCTCCTAAATCTGTGTTACTTCTAATCTGGTCTCATTCGTTTCTTCCTGACTGAATTTCTTATCCTTATTCAGTCAGGCTTGGGATTCTGACTCTCTATGAAGTTTTATAGCTCTGAAGAGCTTCATTTAATCACACCCTAAACACCTCACTCAATCACCCACCTATGTCCACTTGTCACAGTGTCATTTAGAAGGAGTGGAAAAATAAATCTACATCCAAATATTCCTTTTGAAATAAAAATAAAAGCTGTTTCAAAAAACCAGAATGGTAGCAGTAAAAAGGCTGGGTAGAGCTCATCTAGTATAACCCTCACATTAGATGAATAAACCAAAGCAGAGAAAGTAGTTAAGTAGTGCTCAAGGTCACATAGTTGGTTAGTCGTGCAACTAGCTCCCAGGAGCCCAGAGAACTCTCTTCATTGTATCACTCTGCCTCTTTCCAAAGCTATGCATTCATTGTTTCTAAGGTGTGTGAGGTGTGGAGATGCAAGAACTACTGTCAGCTCTTTCTGATGTGGAATTCAGAAGTTCCTGTCCAGGTACCAGGAAATGTCCCAAGAAGATGTTCACTTCACAGGTTGTTATTCTGGCCATCGTCTTCTTGTGGGTCTTTGGTTGATTCCAAGGCTAGATTTGCTTGTCTTTTATTACAGTCCCTTTTTACTCTAAAAGGAAAAAAAGAAAGAGGGCTTATTCACTGAAAAGAGAAAAGATTTAAGCTTTTGAAAGGACAGCATTATGGCCAACAATAAAAAGGCATGAAACTGTCTTAAATATGTCATTGATTTTAAATGTGTAAGTCCTAGTTCCTCTGCTTTTTCCATAAACAGAAACTTGATGCTAGCTAAGCTCATTTATCTATTACAATTTTTAAAATTTCCTACAAGAAAAAAAGGTTCCTGAAATTTCCAAATGTTCTATTATAGATAAGCCTCATTATTGTAATTAGAATAAAAATGTTTAAAAACATGTTATTAAGGCTTTGCAAGTAAAGTCTGGCTGAAACACTACATCATTCGCTGGGCTGCTGTTCTTCCAGAAGCTACTTACTTTTCTCTGTTGAAAATTATGAACTCCTTTTGGACAGATTCAAGGTGCTCCTGAAGAAGGCATGTCTTCCAAAGTGAACATTGGGGGAAAAAAATAGAGGTATCGTTAGCAGACCAACGAGGACCATCAAACAGCCAATAACCTACTGAATGTCTACTGAATGGGCCAAATCAAAGCACCAGTGTATATTCAAAATGGATGTAATCTGAAAGTTTGTAGCAGGAGCGAGATCCAACCAGAGTAATAAAGGAGCTAATGAGAAAGAAACACAAAGAAGATAAAAATACGTCAACACTTTGCTCCCCACAATGAAACTGCAAGGAAGGCCTGAGTTATGGTTTATGAACTTGATGTCTTTCAGCCCAAGAAGAAATCATAGCTTTAAGGTGGGGGGGTGGGGAGGGGGGTCCAAGGGTTTATTAAGCTGGTTACTTACTCACCTCTCATCTCCTAGCCCTCATGGGAAAGGTTTAGAGGTTCTACTTGGATTTAATAAATAGACTAGAAATATCTCTTCACACTGAATTCTGATCGAATGTTCCCCTGAACAACTGTGCTGGGGTTGATTAACTAGACTTCAGGTGCAGTGAGCAGAACTGTCTTTATTTCTGACTTTCTCACAGACAGGTGAAACATTTGCTTTCACATTTCACTGTCTGGCTTTCAACACCTATCGGTGACTTTTCCATCATCATGAGAAAATGTAACCTTAAAAAAATGATAATCATGAGGCCCAGGACAGTGTCAGCCCCAGGTCCAATGTTTTTCAAAAAATCTGCAGCAAAGTAAATCTAAATTACTTCTGATGAAAAATATTCTTCTCTAAGGAAAAGAAAATATATTTTTTTAAATCTAGGAATTAAAAAATACTAAGTCCTGAAGTATTGGAGAATTTTCTTTCTTTCCCAAGCAAATGTTTAAGCGATAGGAAACTATAAAAAGGAGAGGAAGGTCAGAGATGGGGGGAGGGAAGCAAGGAGAGAGAGAAAAGGAGCAAGAGAGAGCAAAGGAGAGAGAGATTCTGCCATGTTTCACTCTTGTTCTCAAATGGGGTTACTTGTAACCCGGAGAGTTTCTGGTATCATGGGGGACATGAAGCTACCGGAGAAACATAAGCTGATAGAGCCCCTTAGGGAAGCAGCTTCATGCCGAGATTGTAGGAAAACTAGGTGTTCAGCTTCTCCATGCATTCGCAAGGTAGCAAAAGCAGGGTGCTGAGATGACCGCCCAACAGAAGCTCTCAAATGAATTTCAGCCATCGTGAAGGTTCCCCTGATCCTAAGTTTGGGGGGAGACCTGCTCACCTGAGGGGAATCACATTTCCTCATCTCCTTCTCCTTCTTTGCCAGACGCTTCTTTTTCTTGTGAAGAGGTTTGGCCTCCAAAATCATTTCCTCAAGTTCAAAGGTGGGGTCGCAATTCAGCCTGCCTTTCTGCAAGGAAGATAGGTTGGCTGACTCCTTAGATTTGGGTGTCATTCTCAAAACACACCAGACGGGATGTGGAGAGAAACACCTGGTCCTAAGGGATCAGCCCAAGGATAGTAAACTGGGATTGCCACTCTAGGTTTGGGATAAGGTATTTTCGGCATAGCTTTTCATATTCTTTAATATTTTGTTTATTTGTCTAAATTCCCAATGAGCCTCCAGTGAGTTAGAAATGAAATCAAATGACAATAATTTTTCTAAAGTTTGAGCTTTTGGATTATGTTTCTCAAAGCATGTTCTAACGATTATGTAGATTGGAATCACCTGGGTTGTTTGCTCAGCTCCCCAGTTCCCACCTAGATTTGCCAAATCTGTGGTGCAGAAAACTGTGCTTTTAACAAGCTCCCCAGGTGATTCAGATTCACACTAAAGTCGAACCATTGCGTAGAGCGTCTGTGGAGGAGGCGTGGATGGTAAGTGCGGTGGTGCGGTGCCTGGAGGAGTCGCATCCGAGTGGAAGCGACAGGAGATGGTGCCTAGATCTCCGCAGTGTCATGTGTCAACCTGCCCCTACTGGACCCTGCAAAGTAGCCAGGTAAGCCCTTGGTCCCACCCTCCTGTTGCTCCATAAGGTAGCGATTCCCCATCCCAGAATTCCAGCCCACGGCCCTCTCTCTCCCCTCACTGTGCACTTTCTCGCGACCCACCCACCAGAGTGTCTCTCTTTGCTGCTTACACACGAAGGGTCACAGTCACACATGCCCACAGCAAACACCTGGTTTAAGAACAGAAAACTCCGAGTTGTCTCTACAGGCCCCTTAAAAACTCATTATTCTGCCCATCTACCTGCAACTGCGTGTGTAGCATTAGGCTGTGGGAAGAGAGAAGGAGCTAGAGGCCTGGCTTGGGCCCCTAGGCCTCCGCCCTTGGACTCCAACCTTTACCAGTGGTCTGCAGTAGGCCACAGATGTCCCTTGGCCAGGGACTCAGGCAGTGGGAATTATTTTCCTTTGGCTCTTAGTTGTTAGGAATATAGTTCCCTGCATAGAACTACCGTGTTTCCCCGAAAATAAGACCTAACCGGAAAATAAGTCCTAGCATATTTCAGGAAGACATTCCCTGAACATAAGCCCTAATGCATCTTTTGGAGCAAAAATTAATATAGGACACGGTCTTATTTTCAGGGAAACACAGTACCAGGGACGAGGGGTGAATGGTAAAAATAATACCTCATGTCAATCCCAACAGTTTTCAAAAGACTTCACGGATACAAATTTCTACATCTTTGGAATCAGAGAAAGCATTGTTCTTTCAATGAGCAGATTCCTGGAAATGACTACAGCAGGTCTTTTTTCATATAATTTCATATAAATGACTACAGCAGGTTCTGTTTCATATAATTTTGATGAAATGCATAGGAACTTAACTCTTGGTTATATCAATCAGCCTGTGGTAATGTTGGTTTCCTTACATGTTGTTTCTCTTAAAGTCAGAGAACCTGTGACGTTAAGTGAGGACTTATGTGTTATTATGTATTGGGAGGATTAGGGCATCTTTCAAAAAAAAAAAAACATGCCACAAAAGGTGGTTAGGAGCTAGAACTGCAGACACAGACAGTCCTGGATTAGAATCCCAACTCGGCCACTTGCTACCATGTGACTTTGGTGGCCAATTCACCTGTGTGTGTCTCAGTTATCTCATCTGTAAAATAGAGATTTGGCCTGTCTAACTACACTGGTGTGGTTATCTGAGGAGACCGGGTGTGTATGTGGCACACAGAGTAACATGCACTGAGTGAGGGTTATCACAGTCTTGGTAGGGTTGACTCACATTAGGAATAAAACCTGGAATGAGCCTCTTCTGCAAGACCGCCTCCCAATTCGTATCATTCATATATGGGAAGTTCTGAACGTCAGACAAGTGAGAAAACCGTCGGTCTGGATTAGGTTCAAGTAACTGCCAATGGAATACAAACATTAAGATCACGAGGAAGGTCAAAACGGGACAAAAAAATCACACAAGTTCCCTCTAAATGTTTTCAAGTGTAGGTTTGAAGGAAACAAGGCAGTGTCCCCTTCCCCAACCTCATAAACAAATAACACAGATAATGCATACATAAACAATGTAGTAATGCATGGTTAGAATGAATTCTAGGTTGGTTTTTGCAATGTGGTGATTGAAAATAGTGTGTCCTACTGAGTCAAACATATCTTTGATAGCTGATTCCCGTACTTACTAACTGTGGGCAAGTTTGTTCTGTAAATCTCCGTTTATCTGTCTGTAAAAAGGATGATAACCTATTTAATAACATTGCGGCTAAGATTAAATGAGGCATGTATAAAAAGTGCCTAAGAGAAGGTCTCCTCTTATGAGGCAGTGAATGTGCAAACTGTTCTACGAATGAAATTCATCTCTCACTAAAAATTCAGCTGTTTTTACAGCTAATCGAAGTATATTGGAGGTGACACAGATAAGATATAATTAAGGTTACTGTTATGGTTCTGAGTTTTAGGAACTGAGATTAAAGATGTTTTCCCCCTTAACCACTCCAGAGCCAACATTGCATCAAATGGAAAATAACTCAAATGGAAAATGTCAGTTCCACTTGAGACTTGTCTTGGAGGTGACAACCAGAGATCATCAGGGTGGAATTTTGGGGTAAAAGAGCTGTCTTGGAACTTAGGAAAATCTGCTTATGGGAAATGACCCCCCTGGTTCTTCATCTTTGACATTACCAATGGCAATGTCCCTATTCCAAACCAGGGAACTTGACCCATAGACAAGAGACACAGGTTGGAATCCTTGGCCCTCACCACCTGGCCTGGGCAGTTGTTTTGTCTTTGAAAAAAGCCAAGCTCATCCTCTTTGGCTCCACATTCTTTCTTTCACAGAATCATTCAATACATACTATTGAGATCCTGCTACAATTGTTCTCAATCTTTTTGGTGAACATGGGCATCTTGAAAGTCAGATGAAAGCTGTGGATGTCAGTAATTCAAGTACCAAATTTTGCCACCCGTCAGGCTCTGTATTAGATGCCAAGAATACAATGGAGAACAAGTGAGATGGGGGCCCTCCCTTATAGGATTTAGAGGACATTGGTCGTTAACCCAAGAATCACACACATACAGTGTGTAATTTCAAACTGTGCAAAACGCTATGAAGGAAAGACATCCCTGTGTGAAGTTACAATAGAGGGAGGCTTCCCAAGGAAGTGATCATTTGAGCTGAGATCTAAAGCTGTGCTTTTCAAACTATGTAGCAGGGCCAGTTATTGGTTGGTTCATTTATTTAATTTCCAACACATTGAAACCAGAATGTCGTGTTCCTGTGCACGGCTAGCATGTAGTTCCACACCATGCACAATTTGTGACTTGAATTCAATGAATTCACTTGAATCCAAATCGGCTTGTACCCTGTTCAATGAGATGAGTCTACTGACCATGTACTTAGAGGCATCAGTGATATCAAATTATTAATACTATAAAAACTTCTAAATATTTCTCTTAATTTCTGTACTTGTCATGGATCTGTAGGAAACAATTCACAGACTTGAACCAGTCAGTGAATCACATTGAGTAACACTGGTCTAAAGGAGGGAGCTTGGAGAGCTGGGGAGGGTGACAATGTCCTAGGCAGAGGGGTTAGCATGTGCAAAAGGCCGGTGGTGAGAGACTGATATAAAAGGGTGAGGAGGCAGAGGGGAAACGGAAGAGAAAAAAAGGTCAATGCAATTTATGTGAAATCAAAAAGGGGAGAAAAATAAAAAGGCTTGAGGGGTAGTTAGACCCTTTATACCATACATATTATTTTGATCATTGTTCTAAGAACAATGGGAAGACAATGAAGTTTGCTTGACCAGATCACTGTGGGGCACAATGGAGAACAGAGGGAATATGTAAAAGTGTACAGGGGAAAACCAGCTATACGCAAGACTTGGTGGCAATATGATTAGGAAGATAACAGTGGAGATGGAGAGAGGTGATAGATTCAAAAGATATTTAAAAGGTCAAATTACAGAACTTGGTGATGGATTGGATATGGGGATGATGAATGATTTCTGGTTTCTGGTTTGCATAAGTGGATGGAGGCAGAGGCTAGTTACAGAGAAAGGGAACATTGGAGAAAGTCCAGGAAATTAAAAACTCCATTTTGGGCACACTGAGTTTGACATGGGTTTAGGACATTCAAGAGGACATGTATATTGTCTCAATGAAGCCATGTATTTGAAAGCTGTTAGCTGCAAATCCCACTCTGGAAATGTATATCATCATGATTGCTTCCAATATTGTATAGTAGCTTCTAATCTCAAACCAGAGAGCATGCTTTTTTATCATTTCCATTTGTCATGCAGTCAGTCCTTCTTACCTTTTTAAGAAGTGACACCATTTCCTGTGACCAGGCAGAAGGATAAGTCACGATAGCTGTCTCAAACATGTGTGCAATTTCCTTGCTGGAAGTATTGGAGCGAATATGATATGGTCTCTTAAGGGAGAAAAGAAGTAAAAGTCTTCATTTTTATAGGGTAAAAGAAGAAAATCTGCAAATGTTTCCAAGCTAAATTTTCAACCGGTGAAATCTCAGTATCATTTTCTAATCTCTTCTAGCTGGTTGTTGTGTTGTTATGCATACATGGTCCAGTGTAACCAGACCTCTTACTTAAAAACAACAACAACAACAACAATGAGAAATCTATAGTTTCTTGCGAAATCTCAGAATTTTTAAAAGTTGGGCCAAACAAAACATTCCCATGGTCTAAACACACCACTGAGATGCCAACTTGGAACTGTTTTGTAAGGTAACTTATATAAGTATTTACATAAGGTATCTCAGTAAATAAGAATTTTAAAGACCTATTATTTAAGTGTCGATTATAAAGAGATCCAGAGTTTTACCATATACCTCTTTTCACTTGTTCAAATAAGTTTAGAATAGAAAGTTAGCCAGAAAACTTCAACCCCTATCCCAAATGCTATGAATACCTGGTTTATGGGGTGAAGTAGAAAGTTTTCTGATGAGGCAAAAATATTTTTACTTCTGAGGGAATCAAGTTTGTTTATAGTTTTAACTTTGGGGGGGAAAAAACGAAACAAACGAAAGCAGTGATTTTATTAGTTTTCACAAGTGTCCAGTAGAGGGCAGCTTTTACCTATAGTAAATCTATTTCATAAAGGAATCGTTAATACTGGGATTTTCTCTTTTATGTGAGCTACTTAAGGCCAGAGATTATAACATACTCACGTTTTGCCCATGGGACCTACCACCTAGTAGGTGCTCATTACATGTTTGTTGAATGAAAAAAATTTCCACATTTGATTAAGCAGTAAGACACTTAGTATGTATATGTATGTGTACAAAGTGCCTGGCCCTTTTGAAATACTTAGTCAATGCTTGTGGACTGATAAAACTCCTCCATTTTCCCCAACTTAGTTCAGTATCTCCCCTGTTGCCATTAGTACTAAAAGGTCATGTAATTAAGTGTTTGAGCTCTGAAGGCAAAAGAATTTGAGGGCTCATTGGAGTCACTCAATTTGAGTTTCCATTCCTTCATCTGTAAAATGAACCACCTCATGAGATTTTTGGGGAAAATTAATGGCATGATATGTGTAAAATTCTCAGTACAGTGGCTAATATATATTAGACACAATACAGGAGAGATTTTTGATTTTTACTGACACAGTGTAAAAAGGGTCGATATAAACGTGAAACGTGAACAGTAAGATGAGTCATCAATAAAGGTGATGTAAAGAAGGACTTAACTGAACACGTGGCATGTCAGTGTCAGTCTCAGGGAACCACGAAGTGCTAAAAGGAAATGAGCCAAACTTTATTTTGTATGCAAGGTTTAAAAATACCTGCCACATATTTTCTTCCCTTGAGACTGAATAAAGGACCATAGGTAATCCATTTGTCTCCGTAAAGATATAGGGGAAATAACCCATGTAACTCAATTATCAGAGAAGGAGTGCTGGGTATGCTCTCATCATCATCAGTGTTTATTATTTCCTAGCCGAAGGACACTGAGTTACTACAAGTAATTCATTCATTGGATATTGTTAAGAGTTGGGGCAGGCTTGGCATACTCAAGCTTCCACGGCTGTATGTGTGTGCACATATATTGTTTCCTTTTTTCTAATTTTCTTCTTTGATTCATTGCTGCTTCTTGACCTCCTGTTTCTTTGCCATATAAAAACACAAAACCATTTGATAAATGAATAATTAACGGATGAATGCCACAAGGAACTGGTTTAAGAGTGTTTTCATTTACTTGAGGCCATATGACTGAATTTAATACTTATTAAAAATCCTCTTGGCCTGTCAGCTTATTAAAAATAGTCAAACTAAAAAAAAAAAAAAAAAAAAAAAAAAAAAATAGTCAAACTGCCTTTGTCTTATACAACAACTTATTGTTCTAGTTCTAAATTTTTAAAATCCATGTTAATTCACCAACTACTAGAATTCTATATTTACCTGTTTATCAAATATTTGTCAAATACCTACTATATTCCATATGTTCCCGCACATCTGTCAGGCATTGGAGAGACCGTGAAGTACAAGACAGACATGACTTCTGTGTTGGTGGAGCCTACAGTCTACTTATGAAATAAGTAGAAATATAAACGAAATATATACTATACACAAAAATTACAGTGCGCAATATCAGGATATATCAAATGATTCTAAGGCAGCATATAAATTAAGATGAGCATATAAAGAATAAGCAAGGTGGAAAAGGTTAAATGTTAGATGGAGAAAATGACGTACTGTGATTATAGTCATACTTTGCATTATCCATACGTATTAACGTATGATAGGGACCTTGCTTTTATGATGGCAGCAACAGCTGGGAGACAGAGATGACAAAGTAGGTTGGTCTGTGAACAAGTTTAGAAACTATGGGGATGTTTACAAGCACATTTCTCTTGGAGGCATATATTTTTCTGTAAGTAAGAGTTTGTAAAGGAGGAGAAATTATTGTTTAGCACCCTTCTTCTGTGGTTTAGTTGTGTTGAGGGTTGTAATTAAAGGCTGGTGTTTCATTTCTTCAGCTTAGCTGTATTTTGAAACATAATTACATGCAGCCTTCTTGGTGATTCTTTTCTAGAATGTGTCAGAATTGATTTGTAGTGACTTGTTTCTCCATTCATTCAATACGCATTTATGTGCCTATTTAAAGTTAAATACTGTGATATTACTAAGGTACGCAAGATACATACTTCACCTTTAATGAATTTACAATCTAATAATATACAGGAGATAAAAACACACAAATTTATATACCTGGAAAAATTTACAAGGACAATGTATTTACAAAATTAATTTAATCCTAAAAATAATAATAAAATAGATCTAGGTGTTTGGATGTAGAAAGTTCTACAGTTTATTTTAAGTGGAAAAAAGTGTCAACAAAAAGACATAGCATAATTCTATTTTTGCTGAAACAACAATAATGATGCACATACGTGTATATGAAAATAGATTATTCTTATAAGAACAGAAAAGGTTTGGAAGTGAATGCAGCAAACTATTAATTCTCGAAGGTGGGATTAGAAGGTCATAGGAGGGTTTAATTTTTTTTAATTTGGAATTTTCTTTGCCTTAGAGGATCTGGTTGATTTTACCTTCATTTTTGTGCTTCCCTGTATTTTCCAGTAATTTTGAATTCGGAAGGGTCATAAGAGAGATAAAGTACATAAATATTTGGAAGAGATACAGATCACTTTACTTAGAGATCAGACAAAGTCTCTTCACAGAAGTTACCATGTTGTCATGGGCCATAAGAATGGGTAGGATTTGAATATGAAAAGGTGCGGAGAAAGGTCTTCCTCACAAAGAAATTTGGGACAGTCCAATAGCATGTTTTTTTCTAGAAATGATCAATGTACATTGGATGTAAAGATTCTGAAAAGTCTGCAATTAAGACACATTCTTAACTTTATTCAAACTCAATTTAGCAATTCCCAAACTTATTTGAAGACTGTTTTGTTGTTGTTGTTGTTTGTTTTGAAGAAGACCAGAACTTACCTTGGGAAATATCTTTTTAGGCAAAGGAACAAGAGTAAAAAAGCCCAACATGCCTTGAGAGACGAGGAAGTTCATAAAGAGTCAGAGTCATTCAAATTGCAGCAAAACCTGAAAAATTAACCTGGTTCTAAAGGGCAAAGAATGCCAAGCTAAGATATTTGAAGACTGTTTGTATTTGTTGGGTGTGTGTGTGTGTGTGTGTGTGTCTGAGGGTGAATATATGAAGCATTGGGAACAAAAGCATTTTTTTTTTACATGAGAATTCAAGACATGGAAAAAACCTAAGTTTCTGTCAACAGATGAATGGATAAAAAAGATGTTACATCTATCTATCTATCTATCTATCTATCTATCCATACATCTACACAGAGGGTACCAAAAAAATGTATACACATTTTAAGAAAGGAAAAGACTTTATTAAAATTGTAATGCTCAATATATACCAATGACAAAAAATGAATACAAGTCACGTATATACATTTTTTGGCAACCTCTGTGTATTTATATACACTATATCTATATATATATAGATATAGATATATGTAGATATACCCATATATATGAGATATGTATATATCATATACATATATATATACCATGTTTCCCTGAAAATAAGACCTAGCCGGATAATCAGCTCTAATGCATCTTTTGGAGCAAAAATTAATATAAGACCCAGTCTTATATAGTAATTATAGTAAAATAAGACCGGGTCTTATATTAATTTTTGCTCCAAAAGATGCATTAGAGCTGACTGTCCGGTTATGTCTTATTTTCAGGAAAACACGGTGTGTGTATATATGCTGTTTGTGACAACATGGATGGACCTTGAGGCATTATGCTATAAGTGAAATAAGTCAGACAGAGAAAGACAAATATTGCATAGTAACACATGTATGTGGAATCTGAAAAAAGGAAAAGGTCAAACTCATAGAAACAGAGAAAAGATGTTACCAAGGGGTGGGGGGTGGGGAAAATTGGGACAGGTTGGTAAAAGGATGCAAACTTGCAGCGATAACATGAATAAGGTCTGAAGATAATGAAAACCATGGTGACTAAAGTTGATAACGCTGTATTGTACAATTAAAATTGGCTAGGAAAATAGACCTTAAATACACACACACACACACACACACACACACATTCAGAAACCTAACAGTCACTTTTCTTCACCTTTCTAAAGCAAAAAAAGAAAATGACAACGTTGACACATCAGAGAGACAACAGGGAACTACCATGGGAGGGAGAAAAAATACTTTCTCAGTAACATTCTTCCTAGTCATTTTCTTAGTTTAAGAAATGTTTCTTTTGTTTAAGAAATGTTTTATTTTTAAAGGGAACTATTCTAACTTACCACTGAATCCACAATTTAGGAGCCAAATGACAGACAGGTCTCCAGCAAGACAGGACATGAATTGTGTTATATTACTAATTCACACTCACCTTGGGGAAGTGTCTGAATTAGAGTCCTGAACTGTGACTGCAAAATGCTTTTCTATCAACAAACAAATATATTTATACAAAATATTTAGTGAGGTGTACGGATTTCCCCTCTCTGGGACTTTGTAATCTCCATATTCTTTTAATTTTATCTGCGTTATTCAATGTGAATGCACATGTTCGGTCCCATTGGTAAGAGAGTGAATGAATGACTGTGTGCAGAATTCCCAAGGGTTGTTACCCCAGCTTTCATAGTTGCTTTCACCTCACAAACTGCTTGATTTTTAGCAAAAAAAAAAAAAAAATCAAAAATAATCCATCTTTTCATTCTAAAAATGGAACTTGCTGGTAGAGTAACCAAAGAGAAATGTGATTCTACTATACCCGGCCTCTCAGCAGCTCATATGCTGTCACTCCCAGGGACCACCAGTCAACGGCAAAGGAATAGCCCGCTTCTCTTCTGGAGTTGAACATCTCAGGTGCTGAAAACACGGAAAAGTCACATCTGTTTTATTCCCTGAGACACCAGCAAATCTATTTTCCCAATGTGGTCCTCCAAAGGCAAAAATACCAGAGTAAAGGGTAGAAACACTTTTATAGATACTTATCGTCCATTACTAGATTGCTCACAGCAGGCAAACATTTCTAATGTTCTAATCTCTCTCCGGAGCCTCATTCATCAACCAACATAGCAGGCAGGCACAGGCCTTAGTGGACAAATGCTTTTCTTGTTTAGAACATGCACCTATGAAAAATTAGATCTCATCAGTCCTCAAATGTGCGGCTGACCCTGAAATCAAGGAAGCTGAGTAGATGTTATTTGTTGCCTTGATTTGGCAGGTTTGTGCTAAAGGACTGACATTTCTATCACAGTTGGAAACTGCTCTCAAGTTGCGGTGCCCTGGATAAGTTCTACATCTCAGTCATCTTGAAGAGGTAAGGGCAGCATTTGCAGCCTGCTATTGGGGGTGAGGGAGGAGAAAAGTGGGAGTGGGCACTCTGAGAGATAATGTCTTACAGCAGCTATAACATATGTACTTGAATGGACCCTACAGTCAGTTTTACCGCCTGTGGAAACCCCCAGTTATGCAATATCTAAGCACTTCGACACAACATGAGCCTTCTACTGTCTACATACTCTTCCAGGAATATCCCTAACTCCTGACAGGTGGAGTAGGGAGAATGGAACATGAAGCAAGGGCAGGTATCTCATCTGCTTGCTCACCACTACGTTCCTCGTGTCCAGTATTAACCTGGCATGTAGAGGCACTCAGGATACATTTATTGAATGAATGAATGATGCTGAATCAGTCAAGCAATGGTTGCAATCATTAGTTCTAGAGCTGTGCTATCTGAGTTCAAAATTTGCCTTGATCACTTACTGTGACCTGGAACAAGCAGTAGGTTAAGTTTGAGAATCATCACCAGCAAACTTGAAATAATAATGCGGCAATCTTCATAGAGGTGAGAAATTAAATGAATTAGAGCATGCCAAGAACTCAGCACAGTGCTCAAAAAATGAGGCACTCTTCTAGAAAGGCAAACATCTGTAACAATGGGAATTTTACCTAGCCAAAAGCTACACACACCTGACCCAAGCCCCTGGTAGGACGGTACTGGCTCTGGACAAAGGAAATGGGTGTGACGTGGGCCTGTGCACAGGCTTGCCCTGCCCGGTGCACTCAAGTTCTAAGTAAAATCCTGTGGACAACATCCAACTAGAGAATGTGGCGTCCCTGTGCCCTGGACTGACCTTCACGTAAGAGCCTGCTGTGGCCCCACTCCCTAGGGGAGTCACCTTATGTGCATCAGTGCGTCCTTTCTCCCATAAAGTCACAGCTCCCCATGCAATTTGGGAGATAATGGTCCTGGCCCCATGGCACCCCACGCTGGGTGGAATGGACTGTAGTTCTGCTTTCCCTTCTGAGTATCTCACAGCAAGTCATCTGAGATAGTCCCCCAGGTGACAGGTGACAGAAATCTCAGAGAAGTGCAGAGACCTTTGAGGGATAAACAGACCATCATGCTGTAAGAAAATAACTAACAGAATAAACATTATAAAAGCTGCGAATTCTGTCATCTTGGATCATCCTCGGAGTTTATATGAGCATCTGTTTCTTTTCTACGTACTCTTATTTCCAAGGACATTTTGAGGGCATTTGAATTTGTGTTCATTCACTCAAAAAAGACTCATGGTGTGCTAGGCATTGAGGAATTTCGGTAGAACACTAAGAAGAAACATCGTAACAACATAAAAAAGCACAACAGATGGGTAATTCTTTGAGCCCTCAAAGAGCTTAAAAATCCGTGCAGGGAGATGACGGTTTTCCTCAACACTTCAGGAGGGTCCCCTGTTCTTGAGAGGGAACAAATAGAGGTGGAGAGGAACTAAGCTTCCTTCGAAAGGTCATTGGGTATTTTGTTTGATTTTTAAAGTATTTCCATAAGTACATTCAGAAAAGAAAATAAAACGTAAAAGAACAACTTAACAAGTAGTTATAAGCAAATGGCCAGGCGACTGTTACACAGGTCACAAAGTGGAATCTTGATGCCACCACTGTGTCCTGTCCTGTTCACAACCCTAGAAGTAACCATGATTATGTTGATTTTGTTAGTAATTTTGTTCCGTTTCCACATAGATTTACTATCTATGTATGCATTTCTAAGCAATACTTCATTTTGCCTATTTTATATATGTATACATATATATGTTCATATAACATATGTGTATATACTGTATATAACACATATGTTATATATGTGTGTATGTGTTAAATCCTAATTGTTTTCTTTGGTGTCTTGCTTTTCTTCCTCAAGGTTTTGTGTATAAGATTTATCCAAATTGCTGCACACAGTTTCAGTGTGCTCACAATCAGTGCTACATGAACATACTGTAACTTACCTACCTGTCATACTGTTGTTATAGCTATTTGGACTGTTTTCTATGTGGGAGTATTGTGAACAATGCTCTTATGAATACTCCTATACATGAAGACTCCTGTAAATTCACACATCTTTCGGGTACGCTCTTGGAAGGGGAACTGCTAGGGATGGGATATCTATCTTCACGTACATTAGAAAACGCCAAGCTGTTAACCAAAGTGCTTGTACCAGTTAACACTGGGACCAGCCATGTATCAGGCGTCCTTTTGCTCAGTCCCCTTATCCACAACTGCTGTTAACTGATCTTTTGATGTATGCCATCTAGTGAGAGTATAATGGTCCTTCATTGTGGTTTAAATTGACATTCCCCTAATTACTAATAAAGTTGGCTACATTTTAATGTGTGTTAGCTCTTTGGATTTCTATCATTCGGCTTTCAGATTATAAAACAACTAGAGAGTAGATTCTGGTAAGGATGTAAAGAAAGGGATCCAAAGCAATATATACCTTTGATGCAATGGAAATAATTAATAGCATTTACAAAAATGATTCTAAGTTTCATTTACAAATAATGTGTATATAATGAAGGTTTTCTGAAAAGGCATAAACTATAAGGTAGTAAACTACATTATAAAGCCGCAATAATTAAGATTTGAAAACGACAGGATATAGATGCTAGCACATAAAGATACTTAGTTTATGAGGAATATATTTGAAATCAGCATAGAAAGGATCTTATTTAGAACATGGTCTTAAAACAACTATTTAATAGGCCAACAAAAAGTAAAGTTGGATCCTTACCACAAATCTCCAGTCAAGGTAATATATATAGCTGGATTAAGTAAAAAATTGAAACTATAACGATAATAAAAATATTAGGTAACCATATTAAAAATCTGGAGGTAAGAAGGTCTTGCTAAGAATAGCATCAAAGATAGAAACTATACAGTAAAAAGACTAATGAGTTGGTGATGTCAGAGATACAGTTGTTTATGTCAAAAATACCGTAAGAACAACAGCAACAAAAAGTAGGAAATTATATTTGTAACACATATGATACACTAGAATTTAATAGTCCCAATATATAAAAGGCAAGAATTATTTTAAAAATTTTAATTACAGTTGGCATTCAATATTGGGTTAGTTTCAGGTATATAGCATAGTGGTTATACATTTATATTAACTTACAAAGTGATTCCCCCAGTAAGTCTCACACCCACCTGACACCATCTTTAGTTATTACTACATTATTGACTATATTCCCTAAATTGTACTTTACATTCCCATGACCCTGCCAATTTGTACTACTTAATGCTTTCACCTTTTTCATCCAGCCCTCAATCCCTCTTCAATCTGGCAACTATTAGCATGTTCTCTGCATCTATGAGTTTCCTTTTTTCTTGCTTGTTCATTTATTTTGTTTTTTGAGATTCCATAAATAAATTAAATCATGTGGCTATTTGTCATTCTCTGTCTGACTTCACTTAACACAATACCCTTTTAGGTCCATCCATGTTATTGCAAACGGTAAGACTTCATTTTTTTTTAAGGGTCAAGTAATATTCCATTGTATACATGTACCACTTCTTTATTCATTCATCTGATTGGAGTATTTAATCCATTTAAATTATTGATAGGTATGTAGTTATTACCATTAAAAAATATTATTATTATTATTATTATTATTATTATTATTATTGGGGGATATTGGGGAACAGTGTGTTTTTCCAGGATGTCAAGTCATTTTTTCAATCTAGTTGGGGGCGCAGCTCAGCTCAAATCAAGTTGTTGTTTTCAAGTTGTGAAGGGCGCAGCTCGCTGGCCCATGTGGGACTCAAACTGGTGACCTTGATGTTATGAGCTTTGTGCTCTAACCACTGAGATAACCAGCTGTCCACTGGTGGCTCAGCTCCAAGCTCAAGCCGTTGTTTTCAATCTAGTTGTGGAGGGTGCAGTTCATTGGCCCATGTGGGAATTGAACCAGCAACCTTGATAAGAGCTTGCACTCTAACCAACTGAGCCATCTGGCCTGCCCTTATTGCCATTTTTATTAATTGTTTTCTGATTGCTTTTATAGTTCTCTGTTCCTTATTATCTTGCTCTCTTCTGCTGTATGTTGTTGACTCACCATAGTGTTGTGTTTGGATTCCTTTCTCTTTATTTCTTGTATATCTCCTGTACGTTTTTGGTTTGTGGTTACCATGTCCTTCACATATACCAAGCTATGTTTACAGCAGTCTATTTTAAGTTGATGGTTGCTTAAGTTCAAACAGTCTATGATCAATACCATTTTTACTCACCTTGCCACATTTATTTTTTGTCATCATTTTTTACTTCATTTTTGCGTGTGTGTTTGTGTATCCTTTAATATCACACGATTATAATTCCACTTGATTGTCCTACTTTCGCCTTTTAGCCTTTGTATTAGCTTTAGTGTTAGTTGATACACTGCTTTTATTACGCATTTGCCTTCGTCAATGAGAATTTGTTTTCTTTGTGATATTTTCTTATTCATAGTTTTAATTTATTTTTCTTCTTTTTAAAAGAAGTCCCTTTAACATTTCTTATAATACTGGTTGGATAGTAATGAACTTCTTTAGCTTTTTCTTGTCTGGGAAGCTCTTTATTTCTCCTTCGATTTTAAATGATAAGAGTAGAATCTGGGTAGAATGCTGGGTAGAGTAATCTTGGTTTTAGGTCCTTACTTTTCAATACTTTCAATATTTTCTGCCAATTCTTTCTGTGCTGCAAAATTTCTGTTGAGAAATCCGCTGACAGTCTTATGGGAGTTCGCTTGTAGGTAACTAACTGCTTTTCTCTTGCTGCTTTTAAGATTCTCTCTTTAACCTTTGGCATTTTAGTTATGCTGTGTCTCGGTGTGGGCCTCTTTGGGTTCACTTTGTTCGGGACTCTGTACTTCCTGGACTTGTATGCACATTTCTCAGGTAAGGGAAGTTTTTCAGTCATTATTTCTTCATATAGTTTTTTCATTTCCTTGCTCTCTCTCTTCTCCTTCGGTACCTCTAGGATGCAAATGTTGTTATGTTTGATGTCATCCCAGAGGTCCCTTAATCTATCCTCATTTTTAAAAATTCTTTGTTCTTTTTGCTCTTCTGATAGGGTTTTTTCTACTACCTTGTCTAACTGGATCCTCTGCTGCCTCAAATCTTCTGTTAATTCCATTTAATATATTCTTCATTACAGTTATTGTAGTCTTCATTTCTGGTTGGTTCTTTTTCCAATCTTTCCTATCTCCTTTTTAATGTTTCCTGTCTCTCTGTTAAAGTTCTCACTGAGATAATCTATTCTTCCTCTAAATTCATTGAGCGTCCTTATACTCAGTGTTTTGAACTCTGCATCTGGTAGATTGCTTGCCTCCACTTTGTTTAGTTCTTTTTCTGGAGTTTTGTCCTGTTCTTTTATTTGGGACATGCTTCTTTGTTTCCTCATTTTTGGCTGCCTCCCTCTGTTTGTTTCTATGCATTAGGTAGATCTGCTATATCTCCCGGTCTTGGCAGAGTGGCCTTATGCAGTAGGTATCCTGTGGGGCCCAGTGGTGCAGTCTCCCTCGTCTTCTGAGCCAGGTACTCCAGGTGTATCCCTTATTCAGGTTGTACCTGAACCTTGATTGCTGTTGGCACATGAGTAGGTGGGATTGACCCTCAGGCTGACTGGCTGTGAGGACTGGCCATGTCTTCAGTGGATAAGCTGTTCCACAGGAGCTGACCCCATAGAACAGGATTCATTTTAGTGGGGTTCTGGTGCCTATTGACTCTGCCCTTTGGGTCTGTCATTTGTGGAGGTGGTTGGGTGGTGCTCTGGTATGGTCTGAAGCCAGGCACCTGGTGTGTTGGTTGTGGGGTCTCTTGGGAGGGGCTCTGATGTAAGCCAAGGTCAGCTACTGTCTGTATCTGGCCTGGGGCCACCTGGTAGGAGGTACAAAGTGATCTTCAGTTGGTAACTACCTGTGCTGGGCTTGGAGGCACCTGGGAGTAGTTTTGCTGTGAGCCATGGTGAGCTGCCACTAGTGCTAGGCTTGGGGCTGCCTAGCAAGACGTGCAGGGCAGGCAGAGCCTAGCAGCTGTTTGTTTGGGTTTGTGGGTCTTTGAGCAATTTTAGGAAAGTCTGCAGCACAGACCCAGGCTTGCCCCTTATGTGGGTTAGCCTCTGAGAGACGTTCTGGCCAAGTGTATGAATTGGGTTGGGCAGGGTCTCAGAGAATCATCAGGGTGGGTTTAGAGTCATGTTGGAGGTTTTAATGGAGACTCAGACTTGGGCTTGCTAGGGGGACAGCTGAACAAAGGAACAAATTGGCAGAGAGAGCTGCTCCTCCAGCTGTTGCCCTGAAGCCAGACAATGCAGTTCCTTTCTGTATGTCTTTGGTGTCTTTTGAGCTGCTGTCCCTTTGCTGAAACTTAGCGTGAGTGTTTGTGTGTGAGTGAGACTGCATGGGCCCTTTAAGAGGATGCTTGGTTTCCAGCAGCCTTCTGTCTCACCCAGACTGAATCTTTGCTGATTTTCACATCCAGCTGTTGTGGGGACTCTTCCTCCCAGCACTGGTGCCTGGAGCTGTGGAGCTGCATGTAGGGCTGAGATCCCTTGCTCTTTAGTGGAGATCCCTACAGCCCAGGTATCCCTCCCAGTTCTTAACCGCCACATGTGGGTATGCAATCAGCCTGGTTCATGTCTCCACCCCTCCTATCAGTCTCAACGTGGCTTCTTCTATATGTCCTTAATTATAAAACTTCTATTTGGCTAGTCTTCAGGTGTTTCTCAAGGGTGATGGTCCTACAATTTAGTTGTGATTTTGATGAAGTCATTGGCGGAAGTGAGCACAGCGTTTACCTGCTCTGCCATCTTGACGAGAAGTAGAATTCTTTATATAATCGTTGAAAAACATCAGAATAGGATAAAAGTATTAGCATCCTAGTAGAAAATGGATAAAGAACACGAACAAGAAATTTACACAGGAAGTCAAAGAAATGCAATTATCATATCATACTGAGTACCATTTTTTCTTATCTTTTCAAGAAGGTTAAGATATTGATAGTGCAGCCCGGGTGAGGATGTAAGGAAGTGAATATCCTCACACGCTTCCAGAGCAAATGAGTAGGAATCAACCTGAACTTTCAGGAGGGAAATGCATTAACATTTATACCTTTTGACCAGGAATTTTTTGGGAATTTATCACAAGGAAATAATTAAGTTGCAGGATATATTTCTGCTAACAGTGTTGATTTTTATTACAAATGTATTTATATAATACATAATTAATATAAGACCTGGTCTTATTTTACTATAAGACCTGGTCTTATTTTACTATAAGACCAGGTCTATGATATGATATGATATAATATATTATATAACATATAATATAATATTATAATATAACATTATAATATAATATTATAATATAATATAATACCTGGTCTTATTTTACTATAAGACCGGATCTTCTAGAGCATAATATAAGACTGGGTCTTATATTAATTTTTGCTCCAAAAGATGCGTTAGAACTGATTGTCTGGCTAGGTCTTATTTTCAGGGAAACATGGAATAATATAATATAATATAATATAATATAATATAATATAATATAATATAAAATATAAATAATATACCATGATTCCTGAAAATAAGACCTAGCCGGACAATCAGCTCTAATGTGTCTTTCGGAGCAAAAATTAATATAAGACTCGGTCTTATTTTACTATAAGACCGGGTCTTATATAATATAATAAATATAATATATTGTAATGTAATATAATAATGTAATATAATATAATATAATAATGTAATATAAGACCTGGTCTTATATTAATTTTTGCTCCAAAAGACTCATTAGAGCTGATTGTCCGGCCATGTCTTGTTTTTGGGGAAACACAGTAATGTTCAACAATAAAGAATTGGTTAAATACATTTTGATGCAGCCCTCTATTCTGTAGCATGACCATGAAAAACCATGGTTTTATATATATGGGCATGGAAAAATAAGCGGTGTTAGTTGTCAAGACCCAGAGTCTAGAGTCAGAAGCCAGTTTCAGTTTCGGCTGAGGTGCGTTTGTGGATGGGAGGCAGCACAGCAGAGTGTTAAGAGTTAGAGCTCTGACGTCAGACCCTGAGAGCTGTATCCATAGCTTCCCCTTGGGCAGAGCTTAACTTCTCAGTCTGCACATCTCAAGTGGGAATAGCAATAGTACCTGCCTCATAGAATCGCATTTAGCTTAAATGACTTAATACATGCACCTAGAATAGTTTGGCGCATAGCAAGAGCTCAGTAAATGTCAGCCATTATACCTTCATCGTCGTCATTACCATCACCATCAATGTTCTAGGCTCGAGATGTTTTGTGACTTGTGTTTAACTTTGTGCTCTTCTAGTCACTTCCTGTATGGTTAGGATCATGTCACTTTCTCTCTAGGCCTCATTTCTTAAAAATTTATGAACTCAGACTATTACTAAAACCTATTTCATAGGGTTGCTCTGAGAATTTAATAACACAATAAATGTTAAAAACGTAGCAAAGTGCTTGAGACATAATAAAGGCTCACTATAGGCTGCCTATTAGTATTAGTGTGATCACATTATAATGGGAAAACTTAGGCTACAGAAATCCAGTATAATCCAGCTTAAAAAAAATGTATGTATTTATGTGTTTACAGACAAAAGGTCTGGAAGGAAACCATAAATATCTACAAGTAGAGGGATCAATTTAATTTTCCTTTGCTTATCTGCATGTTACACATTTACTATAGTGAGTTGGTTTTTAATTTAAAGAAGAATGTTTTAATTGGGTAAGCTCTAAGTGATGTAACTTATATTCCCATAGACGTAAGAGTAGGAAGAAGGAAGGACTAGAGTGATGGGATGGAGCGTGCAAGAAGAAGATTATGAACAAACGGTGGTTAAGAACTGGCAGACTGCTCATCTTCTCATTTCCAGAGTCAGTCAAGAAATTCCTTCACAATATGCCCAGCATCTCACATTAATAGATATTGTATGTTCCTATAATCTGCATTCAGTATTGCATTCCTAGTTTTGTTTCTTTTTTAGATTTTCTTTTGCTTTCTGGTTAATTGCTAATTAGTATCCTAACAGCAGACTATAAAATGAGTGCTGGTGTATGTCTATTAGGTAGATTTTGCCAAATTATTGGGAACATAATTTTTTAAAAAAGGAACAGACTTCTACCCATGATACCTCTTAGAAAGACTCCCATTCGAAACTCAAAGCCAAGGGCAACTTCTGGATAAAGAGATAAGCAATGACATACAGATACTCATTTTTTAAAAATAAAACAAGAAACATTTCTAACAGTTTGGCCTACCTAAATTGGCTTACAATTATATAAGAATCACAAATAACATTTTTTAAAAATTTCTCTCTCTTACAGGGAAAAGTTTGATTTTCTAAAGTCAGAGCTTGATGTAAATCAAGGCTTTTTCAGTTACTATGCATGTGATCTTGGGCAAATTACTTAGCTTCTTATTTTCCTCATTGTAAAATGGTGATAATTATAGTCTGCCTTATAGGGTTGTTGAGAAAAAGAAGTAAATAAATGAGTAAATGAATGTAAAACATTTAACACATTGTCTGGTCCAGAAAAGACTTTCAATAAATATTAGTAATTGTTAATTATAAGGGTGAAGATAAACAGGCACAGAGAACCTTGATCAGATTCCAATTTCTAAGCTCTATGTTGTGAAAAGACTAGCAATGCCCATTCTGAGGAGAATTGAATGACACGGACGTTGTATTTAAAATTACTGGGGAGAGAGAAAGGTGGCCTGCATTTACTCCTCTCACCATGGAAACCAGGCCTAGAAAACCCAGATGCACATTTTCTGATTTGGCTCCAAGAAAAGAGTCCTTAATATGGAAACCCAGGAAACCTGCAGAATAAACCCATCAGACCATCAGGTTTGAATAGTCCTTTTTTATCATTTGAGTACCATGATTTTTAGTCAGAAAATAAGCTGAATTGTATGTGTCCATTTTTTTTAGAAGTGACTAAAGAGATTTGTTCCCTCCACTGATAATTGGAAGCCAGGAAATTTGCAGTTGTTCATATATCATATAAAATAAAATAAGGCTCTTTTTTTTTTTTTTTTTTTTTTTTTTTTTTTGCCATGGAAGATTTCTTTCTCTTGGAAATCTAGGTGGCCCTGCAGGTAGGGGTTCTCTTTTTGCTCTTTAGTTACATAAGGAAGAGAATAAAACACTAAAAGAAAGTGGCATTGTTCTTGCCCTTGATTTCAAGTTCAAACATTTTGCCTGTGAATTACTCTGACCATATCACGCCAGTACAATTCATTCCACCCCTGACTTCATCCCACCAGTTTAACCAGCAACATCTGCTTTAAGCGTCTCAAGTAACTCGGGTAAAAGCGTGTCGTTTTTATTCTTCTCTCATCTGCAACCAACTATGCAGTGTCTACCCACCTTTTCTGCTGAGTATTGGCTCTCTTGGTGATAGCTTAGTCTGTTGCCTAATAAATTTTAATCACTTTTGCTTATGAAAATATTTTCTCTAGATAACTCTAAAATCCAGTCCTGTGAATTTGAAAATCTCATATCTGATTCAAATCTCCCTGACACCACTAGCCTGGATTTGCTTTGGTGTAGAGATGGACAACAATCTGGTTCTCACCTCCTGCTCCTTTTCCAAGAGAGTACCATTTGTTTTAGAACACGGAAGAGGAAGTGCAGGGGCGGAGGGAGCCTAACACATATGCCCTGCCTGCCCCTGCCCTGGGATGATCTCTCTTCCATTGCTTCTAATAGTTGACAGAGCTCATGGTCTGCTGCAGAGGTGTGCAACCCTGATTGCACAGCAGAATCACCTAAAGAGCTTTTGCACCACTCTATGCTTGGGGGTCACTTCCAGAGACTCTGACACAGTTGGGCTCTGTTGGGATTGGTGGTGTCTCCAGTAAGCCTTGCTGACAGGAACCTCCTTCCCTCCCAGGCTATACACCCTGGACACTGGAGGAGCCGTTGTGAAGGTGGACCACATCCTCAGGCTAATGCCCCCCTCCACACCACACACACACACACACCACCACCCTCCCCACCCCCCGCTGCCTATCTGCCTCCTACTGTAATAGTTCCCAGAAAGACTTGACTCCAAACTCATCAACACACCATGGCTAACTCAGGAACCAGTACCTAAACAGACATCAACTAGGAATGGAATGCCAGGCACCTCATCTCACGTTTATGTCCAGACTTTACAGATAATTCTGAGATGTGACTCACCTGCTTTAGGAGCAGCAGGGAGAGGAGAGGAAGAACTCCCTCATCCTGAATACTGTCTGTCCCCAAAGGGCAATAGCTCTCCCTTTATATTTCTGGGGGTGTTTGGGGATAGGACTACTTATGCTGGAGTTGAGTCTGCCCAGAGATGGCTGCCTCCAACAGCAAAATGTAGAATTTGTATTAATTTGTGACTGTTAACACAATTAAATATGAGACCTTATTGATAATTTTGGCACCTAACCCCTACCCTTTCGATATCTTTTGGTTAAGTTTTAAATCTTCAGGCAAAACCCAGTGCCTCATGTTTTAAAAAGGAGATCCCATAGGATGGTTTTGATAAAACAAAAATTAAAATTGTAATTAGAAAGTACTTTGTGAACAGCCCTCTGCATATAACACAGTATTCTGTAAATTATAGTTATGATAATACTTATCTTCTCTATTTGATTCTTTTTCTTTTTTTAACTCCTCTCACTGGAAAGTAAGTTCCATGGGCTGGAGACTGTTTTGCTCACTACAAGTCACCAGCCCCTGACACAGTGCCAAGCACACAGAGGCAATTAGTCGGTATTTATTGAAATAATATCCTTTGTTAGAAAGTGGGTAGAAGCTATCCTAAGTAACTCACAAAATGATATTTTCAAAAATGTATCTATGGTCCTCCTGAATCTACATCAGATGGGGTGCTTGCTAAATGAAGAATCCTGAGGCTCCCCTCAGACCCGTGAAATCACAAGCTTTCCATGTAAAGTCGGGGGAGGGAGGACTTGGCCCTGTCATTTCTTGCTGCAAATCCCTACAGATGATTGGACCCTGTAAATGGTGCCTAAAGGAATGGTGCCTAAAGGAATGGACCACAAAAGCGTTGCTCTTAGTCACGCCCACCCTTCCCGACGCCCATACCCATGTAAGGCTTGGTGCCAGCCATGGTGGTGATGCACGTCTCCCTGGGCAGCATCGCGGCGATGTTGAAATCTGTGATGTGCACGTGCCCTGGTGGGAGAGATGTACCACAGAGAACGTTAAGTCCATTCCACCCAGCGGCACACCCATGCTGCTAACTGAAAGCATCTGGAGGCTTCGTCTGTAAATTCTTGTATGCATTTGGGTGCTGGCAGTAAAAGCTCAGGTATTCTGTCCTCAAGACCAAGATGGTCTTCAACCAGCAACCTTCCTGCAGCCGGAACATGATATGCAAAGGTAAGTGTCCGATTGTAAACCTGTAGTTCAACCTCGGAAAGTTTTAACTTTGGGGGTAAGAGCTCAATGCTTTATAATTCTACTTAGGCAGTTATTGTCCCCAACATTTTAAGTTGGTATAAGCTATGAGTACCGAGAGGGAGATAGCCAACAGCTATTCAAAATATCCAATTTCCCAGAGTCTCTTAGGATTTTGTTTTTAAGAGACAAATACTGTTACTACAAGGCCGACGTGAATGCGGATACAGCAGGTCCTCAAATAACGTTGTGTCATTCAAGATTGTTTTGTTATACTGTCGATGAGAAAAATGGATTCCCAGCAGAGGCCACTGTCTGTGTGGAGTTTGTACTTTCCCCCATGTCTGCACGGGTTTCCTCCCACATCCCAAAGATGGGCACGTGAGGTGAACTGGCATGTCTGCGTTGTCCCTTTCTGAGTGACTGGACATGGGTGTGTGTGAGTAGCTCTGTGATGGAGAAACATCCTGTCCAGGGTGGGTTCCCACCTTGCACCTTGAGCTGCTGGGAGGCGCTCCCACCAGCGTAACCCTGAACTGGAATACAGTTTGGAAAATCATTGTCTTCCTTATTTTTATTAATCTTTCTTAAATGTATAGAGAGCTCACAGGTATTTCAATATTTAATATTAGAAATGTTTTGGGTCTTAGAAGGTGGGTGATGTTTTTGTGACCAGAAATAAGCCATAGGACCTCAGCTCTCGTTTATAGCAATTAGCCTAGAGCAAAATTGGTTTATTTACATGTTTCATTTTAAAGTTTCAGTTTCCCAGAATCTATTATTGGTGTTAAGTGAGGACATACTCTGTTTGTTTGCTAAGAAAGAGTCCTTTTGTCTTCATGTTTTTTTTTTGAAATATCATTAGTTTTTGTCTGATAGGTCAGGTTGTCCCCTGTTGATCCCCAACAAAATATCTCATCAAGGGAAAGCAGGGGAAAATGTCAAGTTTTATTTATAAAGAGGTTGTATAAAGAGTCTTAAACTGGGCGCCCAGAGACCTGGGTCCTACCCCGAACTGTGCCCCTAACACATCATAGATTTTAAGTCTCATTCCTGTATTGAACCCCAGGTCCCCTTTATTTTTTTTAAAGGAATGGGTAGACTAGTTGATATCTAAAATCTCTCTCAGCTCTAACACTCGTGGCATTGAAGTGTGGATCTAACACTTAAGTTCAGCAGGGAGCACACCCTACAAAGTGTACTAGGGCCCTTGCACTTACAGTGAGGAGGAGGAAAGGGGCAGTACCAGCTCAGGCAGACAAGCTGGTTACGTTAGCTGTTGGCATGAAAGTCATATGCGTCCAGGGGATCATGAAGTGTTGGCATTTCCATTTACATGCTTCTGTGGTTTGGATGAGATAGGGCTGTAATTGGAGGCGATGTCATCTGGTTCTTCTTCCATGTCCCACAGCCCACACTCCCCCTGCCAAACTTCAATATCTACTTTGATAGCATCTAGTCTGCTGCTAAAGATAGTCTCACTGCCTTTATTGCCAGGGTTTGTTTTGTGCCCAAAGGGTTTTGTGTTTGTTTATCTGATGACATTTTAATAAAGTAAAAGCAGCACTAACCTAGCTAAAAGTGAATGTTTTCTTGCTTGAATGGTACCAACTGATGATTTAGGTAACTCACCCTATCATAGCATATAGGTGGGCTCAGATTTTTCTTTCTCTCTCCCATGGGTCATGCTCAAGGCACTAGATCGGTGGTTCGCAAGATTTGGTACAAAATCGATGAGCCGGGAGATAATGAGGTGAAGGGCCGATTTTCTGGGGTCAGACAACTTGGCTTCAAGTCCAGGTTCTATTGCTAACTAGCTGCGTTACCTTAAGAAGGTTGACTTATCCTCTATGTAAAATTGGAATAATAGTCTTCTCATGTGGTTGTTAGGAAGATCGAATGAAATAATGACTGGAAGACAGCTCAGCATCTGGCAGTTAGTGAGTGTTCAATTGTTTCTGTTTGTCATGATCAGAAACTCCAGTGTTACAGAGGGATATATATTTAGGATTCTGCAAGGGAGAAGCTGTTAAGGTAGTGGGCTTAGTTGTTCCCCACACCCCCACAGATTGACTTTTTACCTTTCTCTGTTCCCTGTGACTAGTGATATGAAGAAATCTAAATTATAGATGATGCTGTAATTGTCATTTTTCTCAGATATATTACACAGACAGCATTGTTCCTCTGGTTATAACATTTATTTCCTGAATAATTTAAGAAAAACACAAGAATTTTAGACAATATGGAATTGATAGAATGGGATGGGGTACTTCAATTGGTAGGATATGAAAATATATATCAGGACACTGGGCTATGAGCCAGTCAAGATCTAATGCAATCTTAGGCTCTGAACTAGTGAGTGAGACATTTGGGAAGAACAGTAGCCGGTATGCTGTAAATTAAAAACATTTTTTTAAGTCAAATTCTGATGTACAAGGAATGTTCATTCATGCTGTGGCAAGATTCCTCATTTCATGAAAGGATTTAGCTCCTTTAAATATCAGTCTTTTCTGATGAATGTGAACCAATATGAATCAAGTAAAACAAAGTTTCTGCCTGTCGCTGAATGGTGCTGAATGAAATATAAGCAATGTAGTGTGATTCACAGTTCACGGAGAGGAACGGGCACAGGAGGCAGATAGGAAATAGGCACTTTCCTTCACAGTTGCTAAAATTCCCATGGAAGAGGGGCCTGTGATGGCCCATCAGGGGTGAAATACTATAAATGTGGATGGAGACGATAAAAGAGGGTTTCAGGTATGAGACATGGAAAATCACAGCAGAAGGCCCTCTGGAAGGCAGGCATTGGTTTGTGGCGCAGTAGAGTCTCACAAGAGCGGCTCTACATAATGAGCTCAGGGTGGTGGGGGACAAGGGATTTATTCACCAAAAAGTGGTCCCTGAGCAATGCCTAAAAACTTTAGTTTTTCAGAATCTGGATAAACAGAAAGTAAATAACCTTGAAAATTATTTTCTCCAAAAAACCAAAGATTATTTTCTCCAGAAAGGGATCCCAGGACAATGTTTAGAGAACAGCTCCCAGTCTTTGTTGTTTATTTGCTTGCTTTTACCCGTTCACATATCCAGTCCTTCCCAAAGCAATGTTTCTCTTATTAACTGCAGTCAGTCTCTTATTAACTGCAGAATATAATACAGAAAATCCCTATCTTAATTCATTGTCTAAACCCCAAAACTCGAGGTTGAAAGGGGCCATTGTAACCAGTACACCAGATAACAGGTGTAGTTGGAACTCTCCCACCGGTCAACTGGAATCACTGCTCATAGTCCCAGAGCAACTAACTAGCTCCAGTCCCGCCAAGAATAAATGCCCTGAAAAGCAGGGTTACCTCCCTGCACACATAAAGGAAAGCAGAATGGGCGATTGACAATGTATCTGAGGTTAGGGTTCAACAAAATTGTTTAAACATAAGACCTAACAAGTAGACACCCAGAACCTTTGGTGTAACCCTTCTGGAATCGAAATGATTCTTTAGTAGAGACAGGTAGATACCCATCATTCACTGACTTTGATATAGACAAAGGTTCATAAGACAAAGTGAAGTGATCTAAGCTTCCTTCCCTAGGGGAGAAAGCCCCTACTACCTCATGAATCATACTGATATTTAACTTTTATTGAGTGATTTCCTTCTGGCAGACATTGCAATCTGTACTTTATAAATAGTATGTCAGTTAGTCCTTAACAGTGACACTAAAAAGTAAGTACTCTTTTGGTCCCTGAAGAAATGAAGGTGCAAAGAAAGTTTAGGTAACCTGTTGCCCTTCTCAGAGCTGGTGAGAGGGTCAAATGGGTTTTGAACTCAGGTGATCTGGCTCTAGAATCCATGCTCTTAACTATACTGTTACACAGTCTTTCACAAGGGTAGCCTCTAAGGGTGGTTAAATGTGAAGAGTAATTTATTTCTGGACCTTTCTCCTAATCTACAGTTACCAAGCTGACAAGACCACGAGGGGGAAAAAGAGGTTGAAAGAGAGAGAACAGAACAGACTCGTGGTAGAAATAAGATGAAACCATGTTTGAAATCCGAGATTAAAACACTGTTCTTTGAAACAGAAGGTAAACCTTGGACGGGTTTTAGTTGTCAGGATCTGTATGTCTCCATTCAGGGCCTCAACAAATGGCAGAGCAATATATTGTGCACAAAGGCACCCGGGGTTGGTGGGGACAGAACACCAACCTGGGTTCTATTTGACCAGCCAGCCATGCACCTTTGTAAGGCTGTGGTGGGCCGATGGAGCACCTTGTCCTAAATGGTGCAAAGTTGGCCTCTGTAGGTTTGGGGAGGCCCTCTCCACAATTGTGGGGAGGCCCCAGAGAGTTTATTTGTGCCAGGGTGAGAGAGGATCTTCCTTCCTGTTTAAGGCAGGGATAGCTGGTGTAATTATGGAAGTCACCTTCATGCTACCGTGTTTCCCCGAAAATAAGACCTGGCTAGACCATCAGCTCCAATGCGTCTTTTGGAGTAAAAATTAATGTAACATCTGGTATTATATATCATATCATATATCATATCATATCATATCATATATTATACCTGGTCTTATGTTATAATAAAATAAGACCGTATTTTAATTTTTGCTCCAAAAGATTCATTAGAGCTGATGGTCCGGCTAGGTCTTATTTTCGGGGAAACACAGTAAGTCTCACCATTATTCACATTTCTGAAATTCAGAGAATTTGTTAAGTCTCACCATTATTCACATTTCTGAAATTCAGAGAATCTGTTCCCAAATGTCACAGCAGTAAAAGAAAGAAAGAAACAAAGTGTTGAAAGAAAGTGGAAAAATCTTTTTAGACAGTCTATCAATAAATAATGACCCTGAGCTTTGAAATTAGAGGTCATATGCCAAAGCGTTTCTTAGCCCTCTGAGCCCAGGTGGGGTCTGGCAAATAAGGTTTAAAATGCAACTAGGTAAATAAATAATGAGCAATGGATGGTACTTAGAGTTTCGGTCCTACTTGCAAATCCCTTGTGTTAAAGTCAAATGAATAAGGAGCTTGGCAGATTCACTATTCATCTAGCAGCTCTCTAAAAACAAGGATCTTATTGCCACTGTAACATTTATAACTGGCAGACTGTGTGTACCACAGGTCTACTCTGATGTACCAATAAATCCAAATGTACATGAAAATAAGTATAAGGAAACAGTTAGACACATTTAATCATTGCTGGCAAAAGCTTGTTATATAGGATATCTTTAATCAGGGTTTCTTGAACTTCAGGCATTCACTTTGCACTTTCATGGTTCTTGCCATGTCACGTTCATCTCTGGGTATCTCATAAACTGTCACCTCCTTTGTATTTTTCTTTGTCTGATTTCTTAAGCTGAAAGCGTCTTTGGACAGAAAACTTGATATCTCTTCTGCAAATGTAAAACCAATTTGCCCTCCTAAGAAGGAAAGCATAAAAGTAGACACAAAGAGAACAAATAGTGTTGCAAATTTCTAGGGAGATACTGCCTGCCAAATGCTCAAAGCTTGAGGCCTGTTCTGTCTTTATGGGGAAAAAAAGGGGAGATGATTGTTATAAAGCTATTAGGGCAAACCAGCACCAAAAAACCTGATTTTCTTAAATCAGCAGGAGTGGAAAGAAACTGAAGAGCGAATGACTTTCTTATTCTGTAAATTCAACGTTAATTAAGGGTGTATCGGTGTACTGTGCCATTGCTATAAATCCTAGAGCTTTCCCCTGTTGTCCCATCCACTTATACAATGGAGTTCGTACGTATGACTCAACTGAATCAAGCGAGATACCTTTCCCCCGTGTAAGGGATAATCAATTTTGTTCTATATGCAAGTCATGTTGGTTGCAAACAACTCGTTTACTTACCATGTTCATCAAGCAAAATATTGTCAGGCTTCATATCCCTAGGGGGGTAAAAAGAAAAGAGGAAGTTGCTCATAATAAAAACAAACACACAAACAGAACCAAAGGGTAAAGAGGAAAATGCTGAAGAGTGCTAAGTAGGGTTGAAACAGTGTACTCGGCTCTTACCACAGTTTCATTCAGTTCTCACAGTGAATCTATGAGATGGTTACCCCCAATTTCTAGATCAGAAAACTGAGGCTTAAAGAAGTTAAGTAACTTAGCCCAAGGTCACAGCTAGTCAATGGAAGAATGGGACTCTGAACCTAGTTCGGTCTCATTCAAAAGCTTAGACTCTTAATTTCTAAAGCATATGATATGGTAGCATGTAAGTATTGCTCCATAGGGTCATATGGGGCATTTAAACTGTCATAAGATAGGATTATTAATTATCGTTTTCATCTGTGTAGGTCTGGAATAAATGTAAAAACTCTATAAAATAAGTAAAAAAGGTCTATAATGTGATTAGATCTTAAACTTGCAGAGAATAGAATTGTTTTTTAGGATGATACTATAATTCTCTACTTAATAAATTTTATCCCTAGGGTAGTTGATCAAAAATTTGCACTAGCCTTCCATGCTTTGGCAGGATACTTAAATCTGTAGGAGGGAGCAAAATCTACCCTCTTCCAATGACGGGAGTAGTTGATGGTAAATACTTAGAGGAACGGCCTATAGAGTTTTCAAAATTCTCCTGAAACAAACATTATTGTAAGCAGTGCTCCTCTGTCAGAGAACAGCCTTGTTGTTTAAAACAGCTCTCACTCCTCCACCCTCAGGTATTTACTACCCTTCCTTAATGTACCATTAAAGCCAGTCAACCTAAATTCACAGAAGCCATTAGGGAAGAAACTCTGAAATCGGTTTTGGGAACGCATTTTCAGCTTAGTCAAGTGGCTTTTATGTCCCTTGAATAAGGTGACCTTAGTCTTTGACGTACCAAGATGATAAAGGTCCTCTTTTCTTCAAAATACTAATGAATAACAAGCCCCTTACCTACACATAGAACTTAGTATATGCCACACACAGCATGCAGGTGCGTGGGTCATCTCATGAACTTTGAGTCTCTTCTCATTTAGTTTGTTAGGTTCTTAAAGTGAATTCTGGATTCATAAGTGATCATCTTTAGCTGTGGCACTTTTTCTCTGGTGCTGAGTACAATTTGCTAAAAAGAGAATAACGGGTTTTCGAATTGCATGTTTCTATGCCTACACTCTTTCTCAATATTGCAGGTTCCACCTTTTGATTGATGCCATTATTTCAAGAGTTATCAAATCCAAACTCATTCATATGGAATAAAGGCCCTTTCATAATTGGCTCTTGAGCTCCAGCCACATGGAAGCACATAGAGTCCCCTAAATGCACTTTGTATCCCCTCATCTTCTGCTGCTCCTTTGCCTGAATCAGAGCCCTCTCACCACTGCCCCCAGATTCATCCCTCAGCTTTTATCTCAGATGCCACTTCCTGCAGGTAGTCTTCCATGATTTCCCAATTCTGAGTCAACGGCCCCTCTGTGTGCTCTGCAGGGTATACTTCTTCCGTCATACCAGTTATTACACTTATATATTTATTTTTTCTCCTTCTGGATCATGATCTCCTTGATGTCAGGAATGGTTTCTAGAGTAATGTCATGCTCCATCACATAGGCTTGCAGTGCCTGGTGGGAAGTAAATGAATAACTAAATGACACCAGTGCACCATTTCTAGTGCACTCAAAGCTAATCCTAACAATATCTACCAGAGCACTGTAGCGCACTACCAAACAATCTACAGATGAAAGCTTGAGGTAAACCAGGTGTTAGGCTCTTACTGTCTCTTTGAGACCTACACCCACTGAGCATCAGTTAGTGTTTGCCAGGCAAGGAGGAGGGCCTTACGGGCTCTGCCAGGAAAGAAGAGACCTGGGTGTGGCAAGATCAGCATAATGATTTCGTGGCTAGAATTTATGAGAGCTCGCTGGGGAAAATGAATTGCTGTGGGTTTGATACTTTACGAGCTTTCTATAAATCCCTACGTATCATTTTCTTATTTATTAAAGCCACATATCATTATACCCACGACTTACCCCAGAAAGTACCTTGATGCTTACAGAAGAATACAAAGATCAGAGAGGTAACAATTAGTTTCATGTGACACCTCTTATTTCAATCTTAAGTTCATCAAATATTTATCTACTTTGATAAGTCACTGTGCTAGGACCCAGGAAATATAAAGACAAATGAGGATGGAGGGAATAATAAGAAAGGTTCATAAGGGACCATGCCAAAAAAGGTTTAGAATGGTGATGTGGAATGTATACTACTAAATTCAGAAATGGAATATAAGGAAAACCTACGACAATTATAAAAGAAAATGTGGACTTTTAGTATAAAAATAAAGTATGCAGGAATAGATTCTAAGTACATAGTTTATCCAAAATGTGATAAGGTAACTTATAAGTCACCATAGGGTAAACTGCAGTATAACATTTTTTACCCAGTGTGCTACATAAAAATTTCTGCTAGAAAAAGTTGAGATTTTCTAGAAATTTAGGACCACTTCTTTATCTTTTCAGTTTTCTCAAATAATACAAACTATGAAATGACTTGTGCTAAAATGTTTCTTTCATTTAAGGCAATCTATAATATGGTTTGACTCAGTGGTCACCAAACCTGGGTATGTTCAATCTGATTTTAAAATAGGAACCTCTTAAAAGCTGATCTATGCATGTGAAAGTGTTGGACAAATTATTCGGTTAAGTTATATAGGGAGGTCTCTTACAACCTAGATATCATTAGCAGGTAGCTAATGAATTCCCGCTCACTGTTGTTTACCATTACTTGGTGATTACAATGTCAGTGTGGACGGTACTAATACCTTGGCGTCTCACCTCCCTGACTTTCCTCCAATGTTTTCATCTATCCCATCCAATTGTTTCCTTACCCCCATTCCCTTAATCATCCCTTTGTCATTACTCCAGCCAACCCACCCCCCACCAGCATGACCTTCTACTCAATACAATTACCAAACTGGCATATCTAACACACCGAGACCACTGCATTCACAGAGAAAGGACATCTTTTCTGTATTGTTTAGTGCTGTAGCTTTCAGGCTTTACAGAAGTGCCCAGAACAAAGGAAGTGCTGAAGTATGAGCAAATATTTGTGACAAAAATGAGTGAAGCTGGTTCCTTGGCTTCTCAAACTTCTGGATTGACCATCCCCAAATTCTATAGTCCCCCCTTGAAATCGTAGGCTCAAACTGTGCGGAAATCACTTCTTCATTATTCTCACTTTAATGTACAGTCACCCACTTACTAAAAATGATCAATTATTTTTTAGTTGGCAAATAGTAAATACATCTGGCAGAGACAGAGAGTTGTTTTGGTTTGATTTGTTTTTTTCTTTTGGTTAGTGTTCTTTTGTTTTTGCTCTTTTCTTTTCTTGGGGAAAAAAGAAATACATGACTTACTATTCCAGAAGTTTGAATGAATTCTATAGAAATCCTTCACAGCACCTTGATTTGATAAAACAGGAAAGGCCATGGCCTCCTGGGTCAATTGATTCCTATGAGGGGAATTAGGAATAGCAGTGTGCAAATGCAGTTCTCCCTGGGGTAGGGTCCAAGGCGGAACTGATACAGCTGCTGTTCTCACTTGAATGACTTTACAAGACATTAGCAGAACTTAATAGTCTAATTACATCCTTTCACTGCGTCTACCCTGGAATCAAGTTGCTCACCCTGCAACCGGATATGGGTATTGTGAGAACGGAGAACAAGAAAATCAGTGTATCCAAACCAAAATCAACATCTTCAGTGTCCCACAGCTTTCTGACAGGTCCACAGTTTAGGTTTAATTCTTTGTTACATAGTGTTCTAGATTGGGTCCTCTCCAAATTCTGAGAGGGAAAAAAAATATTACACATATAATTCTATAGTAGATTACTTAGGCTGTCACACAAAGGCTAGTGGTCCCATAAACAGATCTATGAGTGTTAAGAAAAGAGTGGGGTGAGGGTGGGAGAGTGTGAGGTGCAATTATTTAAGTAAAAACACATAGTTTGGAAAAGGAGGCAGAAGCTGTCAGGATTGGATTATTATAAACCAGGTATCATCCTCCATCTCTTTCTTACCAACTGGATTCTTCTCTTTTTTAAAAAAATTGAGATATAATTGACATATAACATTGTATTATTTAAGATGTACACCATAATGATTCTGCATTTGTATATATTTTGAAATGATCACCACAATAAGCCTAGTTAATATCCATCACCATATATAGTTACACCATATATAGTTCTTGTGATGAGAACTTTTAATATTTATTCTCTTAGCAACTTTCTGGCTGCTTCTTTGGTGTTTTTGTTAGACTCCAGCATTTTCCACAGTTTGTTCAAAGGAATGTGAGTTACAGAAGCTGTTACAAGGAAATTAAGTAAAGGGACTGAGGGATTTCAGGCATTGCAGTAAATATTGCCTGTATGTCTATCTAATTATATGATATAAAAATTAGATTCACTATTGATTTAAGTAATTGATTAAAATATAAAAAGGATATAATATATATACATAATTACATATTTGCATATTCATTTTAGGTATAACTGGCTTTTCATGGATAGCTTTGCTTTTCATTTGTCATGCCAATATACTAGATCTGATTCCATTACGTATCAATAAGTAAGGAGATGAGGGCAGTGATTTTGACACCAGGAAAATGTCATACAGTATCCCTTTGTGAATTATGCATCATTTCTCTACGTGTCACTCCAGATATCAGCACCCTCACCATGCCTTCCCTCTCTCAGGTGTCTTCTTCTCTCATGGCCTCTGAGTTTCTCCTCCATTGTCTGTAACAGTTTAGCTTATTTGCCCACTCAACAAAACAGAAGCTAGATTGTTAGATCCCCATCTCAGGTCTCACTCTGCTCCAGTCCGTACAGCCGGTAAGCAACTTATCAAGATAGTCACCCAACAAAGACATGTGTCTTTGGTAGTGTGACAAAGGGCGGTAGGGACCAGATGTTAGAGGACCGTGAAAAAAAGATTCAAATTCTTTGCTAAAGACCAGTTGAGGGAATTAAAAAGAGCCATTTAAATCAAGATGTGAGGAAGAACTTCTTGATAGTTATACATTCCAAATCAAGCCTGCACTACCTCAAAATTTAAAAATGCGACCTGGATGTTGTTACAGAGGCTGAACAGGCGGCGAATGAGGGGTGCAGCAGAGACCAGCGTGCTGAGCGGGCCTTTAAAACACCTTTGCGCCCCAACCCTCTGATTCACTGAAGCCTTCTTCTAAAGAAGGCTCCCTGAAGGCCAGCTCTCCTCACTGATTTAGCAGAGGAAAGCAGCAGGATACACATTCCACCGATACACACATGGTGACCTAAGGGCACAGACTTGCCCACAATCACACAGCACATAAAGGGCAGACATGGAATTTACATACCATGCTCTTTCCATCACTACTCACTTGTTTATCTTATAGAGCATGGCAACTCGATTCTAAACTCAGAATCTTTTTCATGGGCAGTGTCTGCCTGTGTTGATAAGGAGGGCCTCCATGATCAAGGAGAAAGAGGGCCAAGATTGATCGGCAGTTCCTGCCAGGGCCATAAGAAGAGGTGCTTGAGGAGGGTTGCTAACATTTTTTTCAACCTGCTGTACTTCCCGTGAGTAATGAGAATGGTTATGGCTACCATTGATTGTGCATGTTCCGGCAGGCATGTGACAGGCACTGGAGGGACAACATATCTTTTATTCCTCACAATAGCTCCATAACTTAGATATTACACCCATTTTTGCAGATGAAGAAGGGGTGGCTCAGAGAGTTTAAATTACAGCCATGCGCCATCTAATGACATTTTGGTAAACGATAGGCCACGTATGTGATGGTGGTCCCATAAGATTATACACATAGCCTAGGCATGCCGTAAGCTATACAATCTAGGTTTGTGTAAGTACACAACAAACCAATCGTCTGCTGACACATTTCTCAAAGCATATTCCCATGCTTAAGTGGCACATGACTGTACTTGTACAAGATTACATGACTAGTAATTGACAGAGCTGGGGTTGTGACGGAAGATTGTGAGATGCAATCTTAGTTAAATCTCAAATGTTTATATCTTACTTCTTTAAGGAGAGAGAATACTGTCCTCACATACCCAGGGACCTGGTTCAAATTGGTCTGCAGCAAGTTTAATTTGTTCTCATAGTTTCTGTTGTATGTTTGAAAATCATGTAGATTTGTACTTTTCTCTCCTTTAACATATCCATGTCTCCTTTAATGTAAAAGTAAAGTTTGACGTTTCTTGCTGTGGAGTAAATCTGTTTTTCCAAGATGGTGAATCACACTTATTCTGATGTTACAGATCCCCAACTGTACAGTTGTACAAACATTCCAGTTTGAGAAGTATGGCCGTATGCCATGATCCCAGTAATATTTTTAACCATCTTGCAGTCTTGGGAGGCGGAATGTTCATATAACAAGGCTTCCCTTCCACCTTGCAGTTTAGCATTAGTCGATGCTCATTCCTTACCATTATTTCCTTTAATCTGGATTCACACGGATACTAGAAACCTAGGTCACATTTATGCATTCTACCACTCAGGAGGCAGGGACACAGAACATTAAGGACCTGAACCAAATGACTCAGCTGCAGAGACCAGCCTGAACTCAGATCTCCTGGGTCCTTCCCTCAACCCCATTTCTTTACTGAGGTTTGCAGTAAAGAAATGTACTAGTTAGAGGGAGGGAAAGAGTCTATATAGTACCGGGAACTTAAAAGGGACAAGATCAGTTGTAGTGTGTTGATGGTAGAAGATAAACTGTTGTGAGAGGGTGTTTTTTTTTTTTTCAATTAAGTAAAGAAGAGGAGAATTCAATTAGAGCTGAAAAGGAATTTGCTCCATTTGAACATGAGAATTAAAAGTATCTTCTCTAGTAGTAGGAAAAATAAACTTGCCACTTGGAAAGTGAAACACATTGACTCTCCTAGGCACCAAGAGAATAAAAATAAAAAATGAAGCTGAAAGAACATCTGAATATTTCCAGAGCCAACTATGAGCCCATTGGCTTTTGGAAGATGAGAGGAGTTCGGTATCAGGCACGATGTCTGGCGGAAAAAAAAAACCCACAAAAAGTTACAGAATAAAACCACCTAGTGTACACCCTAGAATGTTTTGCTTTACTATCTTTTAAGGACTAGGAAATTATAATAAGGTACCAACATGGATTATGTATGATGTGCCAGAAACCATGCTAAATGTTTTACATGTATTATTTCGCTGAATCCACCCCAAACTCTAGAGGTATATTCTAGTACTATCCCAATTTTATAGGTAATGAGAATGAGTTCTACAGAAATGGGGCAACTTTCTAAGCCATGTAGCTCCCGACTGGTGGCCCCAGGATGTAAGCATGGGCTATGTAAATTCAGACCCTGGCTCTAATGCCTGCAAAGGAGACACGGTGATGGAACTGCAGGTGGCCATAAAGTCTAAAGCAGACAGAAGAAGGGGGCCAGCCAGGGCAGACCCGATGTCAAGGACAACAGCCCTGTAGGGAAAAAAAGAAATTGGGCGCAAGGCAAAGAAATGGAAGCTGACAAATGAGTTTTCTTGGCAGATTCTGTGGTCAAAGAGGGCTTGGGGAGGAACGTGTGAGTATTAGTTGCTTAAATGAGCAAAACTGAAGTGCGGAGATGGGGAGTTGGGGTTGGTATTAACTAGTGTGTTGGGTTGAAATGGGTCTTGTTACAAGCGATGGAAAACCTGACTTCATCGGCTTAAGCAAAGAGTGTGAGAATGCATACAGCAGCCTCTGACAGCTCCCAGCTGGGAGCTGCTCCATTGCAAAGACCGGGCTTTGTTGAACACCAACATTGGACAGGGTCACAACCATGTGAGCATGGAATCATATCTGAGCACAAAAGCAAGAGCGTGTGTTAACTGTAAAATGGTCTGTACACCCCCTGACCTGGATAGCGCAAGTGACGGAGGTGTCTTTACCAGTGACAACACTGACCCACTCCATTCCTCCCACCTCCTAGATAAAAACCATGCAAATGGTCAGCCATAGGATTGCCCCTTTCTGACGGCACCCAAATTGGAGGAAAATTATGATTCCTCAAACCTTCTCCAAATCACCTAACACAGCCCAAATCTTCTGCAAGCCCTTCCCCAAAACCTCTCCTGAGATGCCTCACAGTTTGCCATGGATATAATCTTCCTTTGGGAACAAATATCAACAAACTCAACTTTGTTGAACCACAGGTATGTTCCTGTGGCCATTGGCAGATGGGCACCAATAAGTGCTGTGATTTTCTCATAAACAGTCTGTGGGAGAACCAGGCAGTGCAGGGTCCATGCAGGGGTTCCACATCATCAAAGACCCAGTCTCGTTCTATCTTTTGGTCTGCTGTCTTAGCAATTTGGTTTGTTGTCTCATGGTCTCAGAATGGTTGCTCCAGCTCCAGACATCACATATGCGATGGGGCAGGAAGAAGCAGAGGAGGTCAGCACTAGTTGGATTTATAATGTTTTATTAGGGAAAGGGAAGTTTTTCCAAAGGCCCTTACAGTATAATCCCCCCTTGGGTCCCATTGGCCAAGGGTCCCCCCTTGGGTCCCATTGGTCATAGCCCACATTCAGGGAGACTGTGATGGGGGGGGGGAAGCAGGACTTTCATGACTGACTTAGGCCAGTCCTCCCCCAACATGGGACTGGGCATCTTGTTCACAAATTGGGGTTCTGTTACCAAGGAAAGAAAGCAAGGTGAATTTCAGCATCTCCTATAGCTAGGCAGTAAGGGGGCCTAAGTACAGAGCAGAAACGCTGGCACCAGATGACCTGGCATTGAATTCCAGCCTGGTTGCGTTTGACCCTGGCAGGTTAATTATTCTCCGTGTGCCTTACTTCGTCATTTATAAGATGGGAATGATTATATTGGTACTTACAGAGTTGCTATGAGAGTTAAATATGGTTAATACTTGTAAAGTAATTAGAAGAGTGCCTGATGGGCACTAACCGCCAAACAAGTGCTAGCTCTTCCTAGTAAAAGGAAACTATACCTGTGGTATAGTATCCTGTATCTTAAATATCATGGGCAGATATAGTATCTATCTATGTATCTACTTGCAGATAGTCCGGGGTGATGGTCAAAATATTTAATAACCAGAACAGCACAGTCATGGGCTAATTAGCATGGATGCTGACACTGGCACAGGAGCAGAACCCCGAGGATCCCCTGCTGCTGGGCCAGCAGGTAACACTTTAGCAGTTGGACCAATGGAAGTAGAGGGTGGGTGGGGGAGTAGAAGACAGGAGGTAGAGGGGGGCACGGAAGGGATTGTGGTAGCAAGGGAGCTCAGGCAGCAGCTCTTTACCAACCAATACACTGAAATACAAGTATTTCGGTATTTTTACAACTGGTATGGCCATGCCCGTATATGGACTAAACATGAGCCTTGTATATGCTATACTGTATTGTACTATGTAGTCTGTGTGTGTTTATGCATATATGTGTACATAGACACACCATCTCTATATATTTTTCTATGTACTAATATAGTCATGCAACCTAAAATTCATTATTATATACAAATATACATATAATGTAACATTACATACATGTAAACATTATAACATATATAACGAATATCTATATGTATATGCATTATATATACACATATGATGAGTTGCATGACTATATTAGAATATAGAATAAGGCTGGTAATCATCTCAAGCACAGATGGTTCTATCCAAACCCAGGGATTACTAGGTTATTTGGGAAGCAGTAGATCCTAGATATTAACAGTGTAGACTTTGGAGTCAGATGACTCAGGTTCAAATCTCAGCTCAGAACTTAGTAGTTGTGTGACCTTGGGCAGATTATAACCTTGTATAATGTACATCGTCTCTGCCTTCCATGTGCTTTGGGGAAACCCCTGACTTTAGGGGAGGGTTCTGTGACTCAGGCCTAAGCTAGTAAGAGTTATCCCATCCCACAGTCCCAGTTACTGGTTCAGGGATGGGCCGATGACCCAAATTAAGCCATTAAGTAGAAAGAAGAGTTAGGCTGTGGGCTTCTGAGGAAGAAGCTTCTTTGCTGTCCTGGGGTTTAAAGGACTTAACATGGAGTCCTGGGCTGTGGCCAACTTTCTTGCAACCACCTAGAAGAACAAGCTGAGGGTGCAGTGACCACATGGAGAGCAGAGAAGAGAATGAGGGAAACCAGGTAGCTGGTGACGCTGCTGAGGTGTTGAATGAAGATAACCTGTGAGTCTGGCAGACATCTGGTTTCCCAGTGTCCTAAGATAATAAATCCCCTTTACTGTTTAAACCCATGTCACTTAGGTTTTCTGTAGGGACCAAAAACATGTTTGGTAATATACTTCTGAGGTTCAGCCCCCAAAATCTATACACTGAGGACAATAATAGTGTCGCTTTATAGGGTTGTTGCGTAGATTTAGTGAAATGATGCATGTAAAACTCTTAGTATAGCATCTGGCACAGAGCAATTGTTCAACTTCACTTTCAGAAAACATTGAACAACTAGTGTCCAGTATAGGAAGAGCTAGATGGTGAGAAACTGATGATAAATTGAGAACGTTAAGTAATGAATAGTTGTTTTCAACTCCCACTGAACCATTTTCATGTACTAACGACAGATTTCACTTAATGCAACATGTGAAAATCCAGGAGAAGCTCTTTAAATGCTTTATTCCATATTATCCTCAAACAACTTTGTGACATAGGTACAATTATGATCCTTATTTCCTAGATGGGACCACTGAGGCACAGAGAGCATACTACTGTATGCTAGTGTTATCCAGTATTGTGGGCAGGGTCAGGACTCACTACCTCATGTTTACCTGACACCAGGAGTGATATTCAAATACTTCACAAGGCACAAACACTGACTAATTGGAACAGGGCACTGATCAGTAAAAATCCTGGAGGCCATTGATAAATGACCAGTAAGACGGTAGCAGTGGGTGACAAGTAAATAGGAGCTCTGTCTGATTCAAGGTCTTACTCATAGTTCTGCCCATTGGAGCTCTACTGAGGACAATTGTAAGGCTTTTTCTTGGTCTAATGTCTGGAATGGCTGATGGATCCCATTCTCCACCATTTCCATCTTTATTTTCTTACTACTCCCTGTGAATGCTGTACCCTTATCTCCAAGCTGATAACAAATGCAAATATGTCCTCCTTTCTGGCTGGCTCCATATTTTCACTGAAAAGCAGATAAGAAATAAGGTTGAGCTAGAGTATTGGCTTAAATAGGGTAAGATGGTCTAGCGTTGGTTCCAGCTTCCAGAACCACTCTCCTCCATTTCTCACATGTCCCAAACACAAAGGCCTCTGTTCTGCTCCAAGACATAACCACCTTAGAACTGCTTGTCCTGCAAGGGTTGGCTCCAATGCCACCTACTGCCCGGGTCTTCTTTGAGCACCATGCTAAGTAGCCTTCACCCCCAAACTTGTACTCTCTTAGATCCTGCTTCATTTCCCATAAAGCACTAAGCAGTCTGTAACTAGCACGGTTCTGTAAGAATTTGGTTCCTTGTTCCTTGTCTGGCTGCTCAACTACACTGTAAGCTCTAAGAGGACAGAAACCATGTGCCCAGTACATAAATAAGTGATCAATACTTGTGTTATAGGAATAAACCCGACAGAGTGACACTTACACTTTGTATTAAAGTGTGTACTAGGCAAAGTAAAATTTAATTTGGACCACGTCACAGCTTGCATATTAACGAAACTCTTAACCTTATAGAAATTATCAAAAGCTCAGAGCAGGCTAGTTAAATGTTAACCTGCACACAAGCAGTTCTTTGCTTTTTCTCTTCTGGGCTTTCTCAAATGGGTGGCCTTGTGTGAAAAGCACTGTTCAAAGCTCTTTTTGAGACTGCTTGATGCATAATACAAAGAAGGCAGATTCTCCAGTTTTCACAATGTGTAATTCATGCTCATTCATTATTCGTAGCTTGGGAGCAGGTGCTGAATAGAACATATCAACCTAATACCCTCATTACTTAACCGCTGTTTGTTTTTGAGGCTCCAGTGGCCCTTCTGCTGTGGGAGTTAGAAGAAGGGAACATTTGCAGGTTACCTCAGAGAAGATTTACCACAACAAAAAGATGACATTTTTTTTAACCTCTCCATAGAAAATGGTAGCCTGAAACCAAAATCTATTATATTATCCCACTGCAATAAACAGAAAATATTATCACTATTTAACTTCCCTTGTAGACATTTAAGAGCAAAACAAAACACCTTGGACCACAGAAATGTTATTAAAAAGCTACGGATAGCTGAAACAGTTCATCAAATTGAAAATACAAAAGTAAGCAAAGATAGCCTCTGGGCAAGATAAGACAGTTTACCACAAACTAAAGCTTAATGGACTTGACTGACTGCATATTCTCTTGAGTTACCCTAATTTTACAAACAATTCTAACAAGTTTTGTTATGCAGTCTCTCGTCCTATAATAATTCGAAGCAGCATATTAGGAGTGAGGAACAGAAGCTATTCTGAGAAACACCTGCTAAAGAAGGTAAGGTTGAAATCTTAGCAGCTAAGAGAACTATAAAAACATACTGTATTCGTTTGCTCGAGCTGCTACAACAAAGTAACACAAACTCAGTGACTCAAGAAAAACCCAGAAATATATTGTCTCAGTTCTGGAGGCTAGAAGTCCAAAATCAAGGTGAGCAGAGACCTGCTCCCCTTGTAAGCTATAGGTGGGAATTCTTTCTTATTCCTAGCTTCTGCTGGTTGGCTGGCAATCTTTGGCTTCCTTCCAGTCCTCCATATTCACATGTAGTTCTTCCTGCGTTTCTCCACATCAGCTCCCTCTGAGTATGTCTATCCCTGTGTCCAAATATCCTCTTTGAATAAGGATACCAGTTATTAAACTGGATTAGGGCTCAACCTAATGAAGTGTTTATTTGATTACCTCTGTAAACACTTTGTTTCCTAATAAGGTCACATTCTGAGACAGTGGGGGTTAGGACTTCAAAACATCAATTTTGGGGGGACACAACTAAATCTGTAATACTTACCAACTAAAAATATGGATCTAATGTTTGTTGCTATTGAGTAAAGAGCACTAAATAGCTCATCTGACCTTGAGGATGTCTAAAAGTGAAACTAAGGGAGCCTAATATGAAGAGATGGTCTTTGAATGAGATAATCCTATGTTTGTATCTAACCCTAGTATACTAACTGAATGCTACTGACCAAGTTACTTAACCCCATCATGGTATTATCGACTATAAAAATAATGGTATTTGCATAATAAGTTATAACTCTCCCTAACACATGAAGAAAATGACATGTGTATTTTGTAGTGTAAATTAAATGGTCAAAAAGTTGGTGAGCAGAAAGGAGTAAACATCTACAGGAATTAAAAAATACATCTTTCCAGATGACTCATTCCTATGGGCTTCAGAAAGCTGGGGTGTCACTGTGTTGGCAAGTTCCTTCATAAGGAGCTCAATTGTCACTCAGTGTTCATTGACTAAAATGATTAGCTGCAGAAAGATCTTATTTTTCCCTATGAATTATTTCAGGATAATAAAATGTGACTTCCAAGACAGTACAGTGTGTATGAGTCAGACAAAAAGGTGCAATCACAGCCTAGCAGATCTCTGCCTGTAACAAACTAAAGGTCTGGGTTAAAACATTTTAGTTCACAACTGATTGCAAATAAGACCTTGATTAGTAAATGTGCTAAGAGCTATTTATCACACCTCTGTCACATGCTCTTTAGACAGTTCATTTCCGTCATGCAGCCTTCTTGGGGAGAAATGGGTGTGTGGGAGAGAGGAATAAGATCAGACTTTAAAGAGCATCCTACCAGGGCTGAGAAGAAATTACCTCAGACCCTTAGATATGAAACATTCCTGATCATTCGGTCACACCTCCTCCCTTCTTCCTTGACAAGGAAGTTCAGGACTATGTTGAAGGTCATAGGAGAAATTGGTGCCAGATTCTGGCATAGTACAACTTCTTTAGAGGAAGTATGGTGGACAGACTGTGGCGAGCCCACCTCCTCACGTTCATGTCTTGTATAATCCCCACTTGTAATAATGTCCTATAGATTTCGTCAATCATGGATTTATTCAGCAATCACTGTGGATTAGATTATATAATGGGGATTAGAACACTAGAGAGGTGTAGTCTCCACCCATAATGGATTCAGTTTAGGAAGGAGAGAGAGTGTTTTATGAACATTGTGATCCAGGGGCTACGATTAAAAGTATGATCATGACCGTTGGGAAGAGTGTGAGGGTTGCATATAGCTCAGGATATACACATAACTGCTTATTTTCTTTACAGTACATGCCACAGAATTTCACACCTTTCTGATACGAGTTTTAAGTGTTTACTTGACTCCCTTTCACCCTGGAATATTACCAACACTGGATGAAGGGGAGCCATCTGTCCTTTTACCATTAGAGGTCAGCACTGAGCATTGTCTGGCAAACGTGCTCAAGAATCAGTGTTTGAGTGAATGTTTAGGACACAAACATTATTCCTCTGCACTATCAAGATGCTGATTTCTAGAAGAATGATGGAAACTTCTCACAAGTAGTTACTGCAGTCCAAGAGGGCATATGTGAAGACTAATTCCTAAGAGCATCTTACAGAGGCTCTGAGATGAAGCTGGGTATCAATTATCAGTTCCTAGTATTATAACAAAGAAGACAAAGATGATGAATTAAAATACCACCCTGTCTTTTTTGAGCAATCATAAATTTTGGAATTTGTGTAAATAATTGCAGTACTTTTTATTCCTATTCCTATTTTTATTCCTTCTTCAATGTATCTGTGATCAACTGCAAATGAAATTTTTGCAGCTCTTTCTGTTGTACTGCAATTATTTACACAAATTCCTTAATTTGATTTCTGTCTCCTTCCTATAGGAATTTAAAAGCAGTGAGTTATAACTTCATTAGAGTAGGGGTAATTCTTAGAAAGAGGATGAAAAAATTAAACATCCATTCAACTGGTATTTTAAGCCAAGATGGCTTATTTTTTAACTGTCCCATGGAATTTCTTCTCATTAGCTTAAATTCACAATTAAGACTTCTTTAACATCTGACAAGAGAGTGAATACAAACTGTCTTTGGACTGTAACAATTACTTTGCATCACATTATTCACTGAAGAAATCGTGGCAATCCACATATAAAATAATATTACCCCACAGAAAGGATTGTAATGAGTTTCATTTTCCTTAATTTTATTTTTAAAAAGCAATTAATCACTTTGTGTGATAATCATATTTTAAAATCTTCATTCACCGACTGCATGCAAGTAAAGAGGAATATTGAATTAGTACCTGACCATAATTTAGAAACTAAAGCTGATTTTCAAAGCTGTACTCATAGAAAAACGATTGACTTCTTGACTAACAAGAAAACCGTGTAATTGTATAATTCAAAATTAATGGTTATTATGAAATCCTGCGTCTTTCACAAGTATAGAAAAAGAAAGATTCCAAAATTGAGGAAAATTCACTAAATAGTCTATGTATTTAGGAAAGTACACAAAAAATTTCAAGTCTGTAGATTTTTTAAAAATCCACAAACAAAGTTAAACAAAAACTCATTTATGTCTCACTTGGAATGTATGGCAGAAACAGGACCTATGGTGTTTAAAAAATTACTAGGCTAGACATTGCTGGCAGGAAAGTCAATGCAAACAAAAATATCAGAGCAGTCCATTCCGTGTTACCACAGAGAGACAAATGAATACTTTCACTCATTTAGCTCCCTTTACAAGGACTAGACTCTCCTTCCTGCTTTGGCTATTAAAATCCTTTTTGAACCCTCTGATCTCTCAAGAAACTTCCTTCCGTTACCCGAAACTACCTTCTCTGAAGTACTTCCGTCTTTCTCACACAATCTATCTTCTAGTTTTAGGCAATTCTATCATTTGTTGGTTTTATGTGTACCATCTTTGCCTGTACAGAAACTGAGGGAGCTTGAAGGCAGGCGGTCATGCCTTACAAACCACGCCCTCCTCTGGGCTTACAGACTGTGATCAATAAATATCCATAGGGCAGAGAGTGGCTAAGAGCTCTGCCTTCCCTTCAAGTGCAGCCTCTCCTCATTCTTAGCTAAGTTACTTTCTGAACCAGAGTTTCATCAACTGTAAAAAGGGGACAATAACACCATCAGCCTCCCGGAGCTGTGGGCAATGGAATGAGGTAATTGACAACAGCATGTTCACAGAGCGCCTGGCGCCCAGGAAACCCTCAGTCAGCTGCAGCTCCTGCTCCACACAGCTTTGCTGACTGCTGTGGATAATTTTGAAAGTTCTACCATGTCCAAAGGCAAAATATTTCCAGTCTGAATTTAGGAAGTCACAGATTTTATAGCTGCAGTTTTATGCAGATGGTCTTTCCTTGTCTGGGGAATCAATTGCATTTCATCAGTTCTTCTTCAGTCATGCTTTAATATCTTTGAACTCAGGATGTGTCTTACAATCCAATCTTCTGAGTAGCTGAGAGAAGTTGTGTTATCTTAGATGCAGTCAAATCCAGCATGAATTTGCTGATTCTTTCGAAGAAAGAGATTTTAGAAAGAGAATTACTCAGAAGCCTCCATCTCTTCTTCTGTATTGCTCTTCATGCTCTTAACTCTGCCCCAGGTGCCCCACCCTCATTGTGCCACCATCATGATCCCTCAAATGCCTTAGACAAAGAGGCACTGCTTAGTTTCCCATGTATATGTTTTTAAGACATTAACCCCATTTCAAATTGACACCACTTCAAATTGCTATCTGGTGCTCCAAAGCCAGAAAGTCCGGGTCTTAGAGCTCTCTCACAATTAAACTGTCTATTTGGACACTACTGTCTTGGAAAGGCTTAATGATGTTGATATATGTCTCAATGTTCCCAGACCATTTTTGAGTTTTGCCTGTTGTCCCAGCATAATTACTAATAGCAACTCCTTTTATTCTTAGGAGTACGCTTGTTTGGATGACACATTATATGGTTACCCAATGTGAAGACCAAGGTAGGTCTCAAATTTGGGGCTTTAATGCCTTATATTTTAATTTTGTCTTTGTTATTTGTAAGCCCAGGCTTCTCGTCAACCAGTCATTCATGTGGTTCAGGCAGTGTTCATTCCTTCATGTTTTTCCTGCACACTGATTTTACATTGAACAGCAAAAATCCACATGGCCCTCACTCGTGGAGTTTACAATTCAGTAGAGGAGAGAGACATTAATGAAGTACACACCAAAAATGTCACAACTCCTCAGGAAAGGTCCAAGATACCACGATCGCCTACAGAATATGGCACATGGAGAAGTGGGGTGGACCTTGTAGGCAACAGAAATAAACCTGAATGTTTTTTGATCCCAAGAGGATGTCATCTTAACATGGCATTCAAAACATCGCTGAGTTTGCCTTCCATTCATTTGCCACGGTGAGGAGACACTGCAGTACAAATAGGCCCTTCTGAAGATAGGCGTGAAGTCAAAATTGTGGATGTATAAAGGGCAAGGGACAGAAAGTTAGTCCTTGGTTTTTTATTAAAGTGGCAACATGATGATGGGAGCCATAAACAGTGAGGGAGAGAAGGACAGAACAATGATATTTGGTATTAGTAAGCTCCTCAAGGGTACTGATTAGATCAGGTTTTCTGTTTTGTTTTCTTTTATTTTTTCCTCCTGAACTCCTGTTGAAACACAGTAATAACTAAGCATACAATAAAAATGCTCAGAGCATCTTGACTTGTGATGACAGGGAAAGTGAATCCCAGAGAAAGAAGGCACAGAACCAAGATGTGAACAGAGCAAGGAGAAGGTTAAAATGCGATGCTGGTTTCCCACGGTTGTTGTCTCCTTTCTGAGCTCTGTAATGTCAGCAACCAAAACAGACTCTGGGGTGGCAGCTCAGCTCTGAGAGGGACTCCATAGGCTACACATATGAAAAGTGCTCCTCAGAAAGGACCATGGGAGAACAGAAACTAGTGTGGGAGCCAGTGTGAGGGAAAGATTGCTTGTGAACAAGATTCCTAGTTATTGACAAAACACCAGGTGTATAAATTTACTTCTGAGAATCTACATCATGATTCACTAGTCTACAAGTACTTTCCATTTATCTATTGCCTGAAGAGCACATTTCCAATAAAAATAGGCCCTTCCAAAGACAGGAAGTTAAATAGTAGCTAAGTAAGTATACAGAGCCAAGGCCAAAAAACAAAACAAAAAACAAAACAAAAAAAGAGAAAGAGATCGGTTCATGTTGCCCGCAGAGAGAATCTATAAATTATGATGTTACGTCTTCTTCCACAGGCTCTGCAATAATCCAGATAAATTCCACATAAATGTCAATTAGTGGCAGGCAAACATTTTCTCTAGCCAAATTTCTACTAAATGAGACATAATTGTACTTAAAAACTCAGCAAATTCTTTAAGGATTAGAGATGACAGTGGCAGCCACGTTTGTTGATTTGTCATTTAATGATGTATCAATGCATATATTTCGTGTGTGTAATTAATGCAAGTTGGGACTGCAGGCAGAGCTCTGACTAGGATTAGAGATAACTAGGTTTAAATCATGGCAACGCCATTTGTCAGGTGTCCTTGGCAAATGTTTGAGCCCCAGTTTTCTCATCTGTAGAGTGGGGATACTGTAGTGAAATGGGAGTCCTGCTTGGGTTTTGAGAATAACATGAAAGTTCTTAGCAGCACCTGGCATGTAATAAGCCATCAGTAAATAGCAATTCCTTTGATGGTGATTAGGTTCAAAATTCTTACAAATAACCTGGATGATAATTCAACGTTTCCTAATCATGGTTTTCTCATATTTAATACTAGTCTAGCTACATCTTCTCTGATTACTTATCACAAAGATCAAGTGAGATACTCTATAGAAAACCATTATTAAAACTACCAATTTCTTTACAAACGTAGCATATTATCTTTTCCTCTCTCTTGTCTGTTTGGGTTTATCGCTAGTTAGGTTACAGTTGACCCTTACACAACACAGGTTTGAACTGCAGAGGGCCACTTAATACATGGATTTTTCTCAATAAACACACAGTCAGCGCTCCGTAATCTTGGGTTTGGCATTTGCGAATTCAACCAACCATGGATCGAAAACAGTATTTTCGATCCATGGTTGGCAATCCTCAGAGGCGGAGGGTTGACTGTATGAATTGTTTTACGTCATTTTATATAAGAGACTTGCGAATCCACGGACTTTAGTATGTACCAAGGTCCTGGAACCATCCCATGCAGATACCGAGGGACAACTGTAGTTGTTTTTGGGGCGTCAAAAGTTGTATGTGGATTTTCAACTGAGTGAGAGGGAGAGCAACGTCCCTAACTCCCACGGCTGTTCACGGCTCAACTGTATTTGTTTGTCTTTATGTAACACACATGCTCCAAGTGAAGGAGACACGTTGCTTTTGCTGACTTCTATTTGCAGCACACACAGCAGGGACTTGATATAAGGGGGACGACAGGCAGATGTCAGGACTCAAATTTTCTCCCCTATTTTCTTCTTTCCTATTCCATTTTCTCCCCTTTATGAATGTCCTTAATTTCTATTTCAATTAATTCATTTAATATTTACTACGTTCCGATATGTCACCTTTCCTCCTCTTTATCTAGGCTTATGATGAGATAGCATCAGTATTTATTAATTCTGGTCTTATTCTTAACTAACTAATCTTTGGTACGATGTGCTTACTTTGCTTTTTGTTATTTGTTTTAATCTGCAAAATAAGGACAATAATCCTCAAGGGACTGTCGTAAGAATTAGGTGAGGATTAAATGTCATGTTTCACAAGGACCTGTTGAATGCAGCAGGTTGTGAATTCTTTCCTGTGCACTCCATCCAAGGCTGTGCCCATGGACATGACCGACCTGTGAATGATGCGCTGGCTCTGCAGGTAGTCCAGGGCCATGGCGAGCTCGCAGATGAAGAGCTTCACAGTGACTTCCTGGAAGCGGACATTCTGCTGCAGGTGATAACGCAGGTCCCCCCCTAGCAGGAGGTCCACCACCATAAACATATCTTCCTCATCTTGGAAGGAGTACCTGGAACAGAATGAAACATGGGCGTGTGTATAATGCATTCACACCCTAGAGAGCCCTAGAGGCAAAGAATACCCTACAGGACACAACGAAGAGTTGTTGAGCTGAGAGCTCAAGCTTTGGGAGTAGATGGTCTGTCACTAGCTCGACGACCCTATGGCCCTCAGTTTCCACATGTATGAGATGAGAATGATAAGGAAATCTACCACATTTGATCACAGTAAAGAATAAAGTAGAGTATCTAAGTCATGCCCGGCAGATAGCACGTGCTCTTTAACTGTTGTCTGAGAGCTATACAGCCTGAGAAATAAACAAAACCCCGTTTATACACTTATCATTAATGATCAGATCCTAACCACACTGTTGCAGGAGGTCCATAAAATATGAATTACGAGGCCTCCTTGAAGCATTCGCATGTCCATTTTTCTGCGCTAATGACTTCATTGCCCAGCAACATTATGACAAATCATGTACCACATTAATGATAAGAAAAGGACATAAAAGGGGCAATAAAGAAGAAAGTGCACAGTACAAGGAAGTAATTCACCAGTCTTTGGGATGGGGAGGTAAGGGACAGCTTCTCAGCAGAGATGAAACCTGAGCTCAGTTTTGAAGGATGGTGACAATAATAAGTAAAAAATAAAGCTAATATTGCTGCTGTTTTTACCGAGTGACTTCCCTGGGACAGCCCCTGAAACACGCTACAGTGTTACGCCTGTCAGCCCCACCGTACTGTTCTTATGTTCCCATTTTACAGAGGACATGAAGACCAAGTGAAGTTTAAGTAACATGCCCAAGGTCAAACACCCAAGAGATGGTTGAGCTCAAGGGTTCTACAGGTCCAAAAGTGAGATTTGAGAGAGAAAGTAGCACGTATTAAGCACAGACATGGGAAAGAACGGAGTGTGAGTGGGGAAAGGAAATAGTTTGGCTTTGCTGGAATAGCAGGTGTAATGGGGAAGCGTGAGCCTGGAGAGGAAGGCAGAAGGCAGATCCCATGATCGGAGTTCATTCAGAGTCTGTAGGTGTCCAGGACACATTGAAGGGTTTTAAGCAGAACGTTGGATCAGACATGGGCTTCACACTTGAAGGAGCATAGGTGGAGGGATCGGAAGGGGAAATGAGCCACAGGAGAGCAGAGCTGGCCTCTGCTGTTTGCAAAGAGCCTCCTGTAAAAATGCATTTCTACTGCTTGGATTTGTTTTGTTTCCCTCAAAGCAGAGACATGATTTCGAGTCACAGTAGAGCTCTCTGCATCAACACTGTTTTGACATGTTTCCTTTGCTATCATGTCAGTGAGATCACATTTTACAGTGTTTTTCTTTTTTCTATCTCAACTTTACTGAGTCATGTTAGGTAAGTAACAGCCAACAGAGATCAAAACATAAAAAATATGAAAGGAAAATAAAATTCAAAAATTATCAAAACTTTCAGTTTTGGGCAGAGCCTGATTCTCACTTTTTTTTTATTTTATTTTTTAATTAGTTTCAGGTATACAAAACAATGTAATAGACATTTATCATTTATATCCCAAAGTTTTATTTGAATTTAAGAATTAAGTGCCTGCAAGCAGTGTCCAGGGACGCAAACCAATTCCTAGTGACAAATTCTTTGCTTCGGAAACAAAGGTAGAATATCAATAATGGGAGAACTGTACTTGGTACATTTTCTTCCTTATAATCATCACTGTGGTAAAGGAGAAGGAGGGGACTTGTAAACAAAAGAAAAAGAAATTACATGAAGCATTAATCTGAGGCGGTTACATTCTAATGAAGACTGACTATCCTTGATGTTTCCTTGTTCAATAAGTAAAATAGTGTTTACCACTTAAGACTGAATCACACAGAAGATGTCAGCAGTTAAGCTCTTGGAATTTAGACAGAAGACAGGAAATGCTTTGTAAAAATCTGAGAAATGCATCTTTGGTATTATTGCCTTTTAGGAAATGATCTTCTTCATGTTGATACAATGACAGTCGTCGCTGCCGTAGGTTTAATGGGCATCAGAAAAGGTGTCTGGACCTCGGCTGTTGGGTTCACAGCCCTTCTACCTGCACCACTATAAAGTATACGAGTGTTTGCTGTGTTTTAGAGGGCTTTCAACAAGCAACAAGGTGCTAATTAATATGCAGTCATGCCTGAGAGCTGGTGCACGTTAGGCGCCGCTCAGCTAGTGTAACCGAAACAAGATTGCTCATGGGGTGTGAGCGAGGTCTTTTGGGATGGCCAGCAAATGGGGTAGGGGTGGTGTCGTCAGTGAGGATTAGGTAGGAAATGGTAGGAGAAGAGCATGCTAGCTATAAACATTTCTAGATGCCAATGGAAACAACCTACACAGACTGGGTTAGAATACAGAGCCGCTGACTGGGTTTAGCTCCCCACACGAGGCAGGTGGAGGGCAGAAATCTGTGACAGACCACAGGACTCTCTCCCATAACTCCACCTAACTCTAAGGTGGGGGGACAGGGGTTTTATTAAACTCACCCTGAATGAACAAATGTTTTTATTGGGACTTGGGGTAAGCTATTTTTATTCCAAGAACAGATTGGAAAAGGTGTTCATCGTGACAAGATAACAACAATGTTCAAACATGCAGGGGATTACTAATCAAAGAAAGAAGAAACCAAGGCAAGAAGCAACATGTTTCCCTTGCCCATTATGAGTATAAATTGATTTAATCATGGAGTCAGGTTTGGCTGTTCAAAATCGTCTTTCTTCTTTAGCACATCAGATCTGAAACCGTCTATCTCAGACGCTAGACTCTCAGAGGGAAGATAACCATTTTATTTTCCAGAATTATACTCAGTAAAATATGTGGGTATAACACAGTCTGGTGATAACTAGAATATGCAAGTTCATATCATAATCTGATTTTTTAAAAATGAAAGAGTAGGAGCTTTTCGTACATTGGCCATTCATCACTTAGACTCACTGTTGCATTTTCGTAATTTTCTTTTTGATATGTTGTATCGTGGCTTATTTATTTCTTAGTTGATAGCTCCAAAATTAACAAGTCTAGTCGCAGTGCATGTGAAATGCATTGGACAGTATGCTCAGTAAGAGAGGAAATAAGTAACAAAAGTGTACCCTACTCCATCACATTTGAACCAGACCATTGCAATAGGCTACTCATAGCTCCCCCTGTATAATCTGGGACCTTTCCAATACATTCTACACACCACAATTATATGTTTAAGATGTGAGTCTTATGTCACTCAGCCTTGTAAAACCCTTTCACCTCTTTCCATGCTCTACAGAACCCTGCATGGTCCGGCCGTGTTTACTTTTCCAGACTTACTTTAATATCTTTTCCTTTTATTCCTCAACTGGTAACTCATGCCTCCGTCTAGACTTAGAAGTTTGTGACATGAGGTGACCTGTGCCTGCACTCACAGTGCTGTCCACCGCCTGGTTATTTTCTATTCATCTTTCAGTCTCAGCCCAAGTATCACTTCTCACAGAGACAGTTCTCACACTCTACATTAAATCATGGCTCCCTGTTACATACAATGTCATATCCTTATTCACCGAATTTATCATCATTTGAAAATATTTTCCTGGGTGCTTTTGGATTAACTGCTTTTATTCCCACTATGCTATCAGAATGCATGCCTGCTTTTACTCATCCTTGACTCCTTAGTGGCTGTACACTGTCTGAAATGTACACTCTACAAATGGTTGTAGAAAGGAATAATACATTAATAAATGAATTAAAGAAAGAAAAGAGAAAAGCAAGGTTAAAACACAAGTTTGGGGTGGGTCTTTTACACATTCCACAGGTTCTAGTTTTAGAAATCCCCGTGGTTACCAAATAAGTTCAAATAAGTCATTCATAAGCTTGACGCTGTTTCAAGGAGGCCATCTTGAGATAAATCTGAATCTGAGCATTGGATGAGATCTAGAATATTCTCCAACACAGTGTTTTTCAAATTGTGGCTCAAAACCCATTAAGGGGTTGTGAAATCAGTTTGGCTGGTTCTGACAAGCACTTGTTTTTCAAAGAAATAAAATAGATTGAACAACATAGAATATATGCTATTTAAAAAATGTAAGGCTAAAGATTATGAAACTTTGTTTTTGGGAATATAATGTTTGTCTCTGTGAGGGTATCTACTGGATTGTGATGAAAAATATCTTTCTCCCTGTGGGCTGCCGTCAAAAAAAAAACCCATGACACGAGAGCAACCTGCTGCCTGCTGTTGAACGATTGTGCCAAACCCTCTTTAGACTCTGCCTGAGCAAGGGTCAGTTCTCAAATGTCCATCTAGAGGCACATGACTGATATTGGTTATTGCTTCTAAAAGCCTTTAGGTTTTGGAGAAAAAAGCACTGCTTGATTCCTCGAAGATGTAATCAACTAACACACACAGTTAAGGAAAATACAAGTAGAAAATGCACAGACTTCAGATAGTCCTGGGTTTAAGTATCACATGTGAATTTATAGCAAGTCCCTTAAAGGAAACAAACTCAGAGATTATCTGTACATTGGGAATAATTTCATGCACCGTGTTGCAAAGAGTACATTAGATATAATGTTTGTAAAGTAATTAGCACAAAGCTTGACACATAGCATAATGTGAAAAACTTGGCCTTGAAGCCAGACTGCTTTTGTGTTCAAGTCCCAGGTCTTCCCTTTAACATCTTCATAATTGGAGCAAATTATCTAAGCCCCCAGCCTCCCGATCTGTAACGGCACATGCCTCTTAGGGCTGTTGGGGAGATTAAGTGACATACAACATGGTTTGTCAAATTTATTTCAACAGAAAAAGAAATAAAAATACTTTTTTGTTGTCTCCTCAGGAAAGGTACTACCACAGATAAATCAGCTTCTAATCTATAAATTATCTATTAGACTAAAGGGTTTCATCAAATACTCAAGGTTCACACTTCCCTGATTGTTCCTTAAATGTTCCTTTCTTAAAAAGAATTTTTATGGGATAAGGGCCTTACAAGTAGATTCAAATAAGTTTCATACATTACCATTTGTTTATGTGCCTTTAAAATATATAGTTTTTAATTCTAAAGCTTCCCTGACCAACTCTTTTTTTCATTCCTAGTAATTTTTCTTGAAAACACCAAATCATTTTTTGTGTGTAGCATTTCCAGAGTCTGAATTTTGTGGATTGCATTCATGCCGTGTCTTTCTACATGTTCCACAACTCTGGGTTTTGTGAAAATTGGTCAGATCTTGAGGCTTGCTCGGATTCAGGTTTGATTTTTTTTGGTGGAAAGACTACTGTACAACTGGTGTCTGTTCTTTGATCAGGAGTCCATAATTAATAAGTATCTTTTCATGGTGTTATCAGCCATTCATCATCTGAATACCTAGATCCAAAAATTCCTTAGAGGTTGTAATATTTGAATTCTATCATTTCTCCTTTGTATTTTAGCTGGAGTACTTTTATAAAGAAAAAATGGCTTTCATCAATTATTGGGTTACTTTCAAGTGCCGTTCATACAGGAAAGGTGAAACAATTGCTTACATCTTTAATTTGCCACTTTTCAAAATGGTTTGTCAGTTTCCTAGACTCCTCCAAAAGGAATCAGTAAGTTTTTTTAAAAAATAATAACGAATTCATAGGTTTGATGTTATCATCCTTATTGATGCTAGTTGGATAAGTTGGATCGTGTGTTATTTTGAAATGAACTTAGGAGATTTTGATAACTTGATGACTTTCTGATATGAAAAGATACCCTGGCAATCTTGTACATTTCTTCTTTCAGACTGTCTGAGTGATAGAAGTGTTCGCTGCAATCTGGTTATCATTGTTACTAGGTTTGTTTTCAGTACACAGAGATAGAAATAAAGATATTTGATATAGGCAAAGGTATAATGTACATATACTTACATAAATATAAGCTAAGATAAATAGATCATAAGTTCATAATGACACTAAACCTGTTCTCGTTTGAAAGACATTCAGGTTTCTACAGTCTTTTGCTATTATTGATAGTGTAACCTTGAAAACTTTATGCATATGTGTTTTTATGTTCTGTCCAGTCTAACTTAGGTTTAACTTGAGAAGTGGGTTCCCTAAGATAAAGGTTTGTTAAAACAACAGGTAAATGCGTATGTAGTTCTTGCCCAATGTAGAGTTAGCTTGCCCAAATGATACTCCATAGAGGGACTATTATTTTAGATTTTCAATAGCAATATGAGAGTGCCTGTTGCCCCACATTCTCTCTCTAGAGTATATCAACAAATTTCCAGAAGTGTCTAACTTCAGAAAACCCCAATCTTATAGCAAAAACACTTGAAACTTATGCAGTACATTTTTGCTATCTCATAAGTACCCTTATACAGTTCTCCAAGGAGAAAACACACCTTAAATGCCCTCATGAAAACATACATAAATGATCTCATCCACTTTGTATCTTGTGTGTGTATCCAGGTTAAACATCCATATATCTAAAGTTCATAAGCATGGATAATTTTGAGTGTATATATATCTTTTTGGCAATAGGTAGAATGGATTTGAGGGAACTACCATATACTGTTTCCCCGAAAATAAGACCTAGCTGGACAATCAGCTCTAATGCGTCTTTTGGAGCAAAAATTAATATAAGACCCGGTATTATGTTTGTTGTGTTATTTTATGTTATGTTATGTTATGTTATGTTATGTTATGTTATGTTATGTTATGTTATGTTATGTTATGTTATGTTATGTTATGTTATACCCGGTCTTATTTTACTATAAGACCAGGTCTTATATTAATTTTTGCTCCAAAAGACGCAGTAGAGCTTATTGTCCAGCTAGGTCTTATTTTGGAGGAAACACGGTAATAGTTATGATAGATGGTCATTAAAACTTCCTTTTTAGGCAAAAGAAACTTTTGTGTACTTTAACACTCTTGGTCTTAGTTCATCTCCCCTCTACTTTATCTTTCCTGACCTATTCTTGCCAAATACAAATTATATGTTACGCCTCTGTGTTTCTCTCTTTGCACTTCCATAGCACTTAGCCATTTCTTTGCTACGGAACACTCCAGAAACCTAGCTATATAAATGGTTTCATTGTATTATGTTGTATCGTGACCAAAATATCTTTGGCCCGAATTCCTCACCTGACTGAACAATGTGAGGAATTTGTGCTTTGCTCATCTCTGTATCCATCAGCATCTCGGCATATAGCTTGGTCCATAATGAATACTTGTTTATTCGATAGTTATTTTACAAATATTTATTGTACATTTGTTTAGTTGTACTGTGGATAGAGGAGTAAATCAAAGGACATGGTTTCCCTCTTCTTGAAGCTAATAGTCGATAACAGATAAACATCTATTTACAAAAATACGTATGTAGTTACAACATGTGCTGTGACATGTAGTTATAACATGGCCTGTGAAAGAAGAGCAGGATACAGTGATGGAGACTAACAGAAGGACCTCATTTTGATTGTAGGGGGTCATGAAAGCCTCAGAGAAAGTAATACACATGCTTGCCTGATTCCAACCATAAACTATAGCCCCAAACGAAATGAATGAAAAGCCACAATTTACTCAATGAAAAAGCTTGTGGGTGGTATTTTAAAAATCACACATAACAACAGGTTGCTGGTTATTTTCCTGATGTCCTCATGTAGTAGTTGATTTTCCTTCAGTCCTGACCTTTCTCAGGACAGAGCTTTGAATGATATTTTGTGATCTGTCAGCTCATCTGTAGTGGCTCTGGAAATGTTATTTATGAGGCCTCTCTGAGGAAAATTGGGCTATTATTATTTTCTGCATAATCTCACGAGACGCTTACCTCAGAGAATAGGATAGCTAGGCAACAAGCCAGAGGAAATAGCATCTCGCTACTTATATAAAAGGAAAAGCGAAGACACAAGCTTGGAGGATATTGAGGAACAATTAAATCAGATTCTTCTTACCCACAGTGCTTATCAGAGGTTCAGAAAAGTGAATTTTAGAAGTTAACACTTCTTGTGCTTCATGACACTCACTGACTGATTGCAGAAAGACCATCGAAACGGAATGAGTTTGGGTCATGGACGGGATGGCAAATGTCCACTTGTGACTCAGGGAGTGGCTTGGCAGGCCTGACTGGGCTGAGAGACGTCCAGGACGTGCTGAGTCACACATTTTGATTGGCCATTTCTCCAAAGTGGATGAAGTGGAGAGTCAAAAAGTTCATCTGGCACAGGGTATTGTGTACCTTCTGCCTTTCAATTCATAGTTACCAAGTGGTAGAGCAGAGATTCAAACTCGCGTCCCTCTGCCTCTGGTCCTGCAAAGATCCTGGAGTGGGCATGATTATATTAAGGGACGTTTGTGAGTATGCAAGAGGTGGCAGTGGTATGATGGGAAAAGAGCAGAAAACCAGGAGCCAGAAGCCTGGTTCCACCACTAACTCACTTTATTCATTCACTCAATCATTCATTCATTCAACAGATATTTACTGAGCACTAATTGTGTGCTAGGCACTATTGTAGGAGTTGGGGAATGAGGCAGTGAATGAAATATATAAACTACCTGCCTCATGGAGTTTGTATTATTGCGGGGTGTGAGAGACAATAAACAAAATAAATTCCGTTTCTTTCTATATTTTGTCACTATAGGGGATGGTATAGTGTAGCAGAGCTGGGGCTGTGACATCAGGATTCCTGGGTTTGAGTCCTAGCTCTGCCAATTCCTGGCTGTGTGACTCTGGGAAAGTTACTCAACCTCTCTGAGCTTCCATTTTTTCAAGTGGGAAATGGGAATAATAATCCCTATCAACCTAGGTTGTTAGGATGAATAAATGAGATAATATGTGTAAAACCTAAAGTAATAGAATACCATCGACAGGAAAGCTATTATTATTGATGCTGTGACTCTGTGGCTACCTTGAATTCTCACAGTCTGTCATTCCCTGAAGAAATTCTGGGGCTCTGAGTCACAGATGATGGAGATTGCTTCCAGGGAACCCATTTATTCAGCTGTGTTCAGCAATCTGACAGGGTTCTAGTGGTCCTTTCCACTTAAAACAGACCACCGTGTCTCCTAATATCCTGAAATCACACATGGACCCTTTCTATTCACAGGAACAAGAGACACGGGTAAGGGGAGGGAGAGCTGGGTTTAGGAGAAAGCGAGCCCTGAGGAGCTGTGTGCAGCTATAGGCATAATCTCAATTAACAAAAGCCACCTGGGGAACTGGCTTGCTGGGCAGAACTGGGGCCTGTTTGTTTGCAGGCTGTGTGTTGCCAGGGCTTTGTTAGCTGCCCTCAGGAGAGATTGGCAGGGAGATTTTATTTGTTTTTCCTGGATGCCAGCCGTCAGGCAGCCTTCACTTTATAACCTGGCCTACATCTAACCACTGTGTTCAGAGGGGGACGAGGTCCATGGAGGCCGGGAAGGTTGGATTTTAATCAGAATGTTCCTTCATCCTTAACACTGCTTCCCCCAGTCTAGTCAACTTCCTTCTTGGAAACCCCTCAGCACACATACCACACACACATACCACACACACACACACACACACGTATCCCTATCTCTTTATACTTAGTCCCTTCATGCACTTTTCACAGTTCATATATTCAAGTGCCATTTGACTAATGCCAGCCTCTTGTAGTTAATGGAAATGCCAGGCAGAGCCGGGCTCTGTCCACTCCTGCTTACCACTGCATCCCCACGCTGTGGCTCTCTGTTACAATTACGTTGCCAGTTTCAGCAAACAAAAATGCAAGATGCCCACTTAAACTGGAAATGCAAATAATGAATAGTTTTCCGTTAAAATACGTCCGTGTGATACTTGGGACATAGACTATTAGGTTGGTGCAAAAGTAATTGTGGTTTAAAAGGTTAGCAGTAATTGGAAAAACCTCAGTTATTTTTGCACCAACGTAATAAAAATTATTGGTTATTTGCCTGAAATGCAAATTTAACTGTCCATCCTGTATTTTAGCTGGCAACCCTAATTATAACTTGTCTGTGATGCTCAGTAAATAGATACATGAATGAAGATAGACAAGCTATTACATGATCAAAAAACAGAAAACCTCAAATATATGGTGATGGAAGGAGACCTGACTCTGGGTGGTGAACACACAATGGGATTTATAGATGATGTAATACAGAATTGTACACCTGAAATCCATGTAATTTCACTAACAATTGTCACCCCAATAAATTAAAAAAACAAACAGAAAACCAAATGCAGACATTTTGCTACAAAGGTCATACCAACATGTCAGAAGTGATTACTTCGAGGTGATAGAATTACTGGAGAATTTTTATTTTTCTTTGTAATTTTCTGTTTTTCAAGAAGCTGTTTTGCAATGAGCAGAAAACCTTCTGCTCATATATATATGTATATATGTTCATATATATATGTTCTGTCATATATATATGTATATACTTGTATACACATATTCATATATGCTTGTATGACATGCACGAACTTCTTAAAAAACCTGCTTAAGAGAGAAACAATTTGTGTTTTCCTCAGCCTGAAAACCAGAATTTTCTGAACACAGCCCCTGAAGTTAGGGACATTTTGATCCTCCATGAAAAGATTACTGAAAGCGATATTGAGAGACCTACATGGCATATCAGAAAATCAGTAGAGTACATGAAGTGGTACAAAGGAGTTCAAAAGTGTTGCTATTTCATTAATCATGCAGTGCTTAAAAAAATTGGCTCCTGAAGCTTTGAGGATATAGATAAGTCTAGTTAAATCAAAGATGCAAATCTTGATTAAATTGAACATAGCATACTGGGGAATCTTTGATTTATTTTTCCTTTGATTTGCAGAATGTGGATGGAAAACAAAACAAACATATGCTCGTATAGAGAATAAGTTGAAGACCAGTCCCCCTCCCCACCATACACAGCTTCCCATGATGCCTTGGGGCCAAGCACCATTCAAATTTGTCTTTTGGATGTTCAGTGATGGACAGTGATGGACACATTCACAATGCTACACCTTAATGAAGCAGGAAAGGAAAAGAACCACCATCTGTAAGATGCTTAGTACGCGCCGGGCACTGAGCATAGAACGCTGTCTCACTTCATTCATAAAACAACCCAACTTCCACATATTAACCCTATCTTAGAACAATATGACTTAAGAATGATAGATTGCCCACAATCACATCCCCAGAAGCACTGCAAGGTGCTTGACAGTTGCGGAAAGTCACTTATATTTACTAAGTGGTACTTACTAAGGCTGAAAGCATTTATTGGAAGGAATTAACATGCTCTCTGAAGATCTTTAGCTCAGGATTTGAAAGACAAAAGGGTTTTCGGATTGCCTGTCTTCCAGTTTTCAGTTCTGAATGTGGTGCTAGAATTGTGGGGAGGGGAGGTTGTCTCTTCTCTCTCCTTTGTCAATAATAATGGTGCCCAACTTTCTGTTGTGAGCCTTAGTGTGAGAGGAAGGGAAGGACAGTATATATGTCATGTTGTCACCAAGACAGCATGCATGGAGAATAGAATGTCTTCTGGAATGACACCATGTCAGCACACAGCAAAGTTTGTAAACACCAGCCAGCTTAAAGTCTCATAACACCTACGTTGTAGGAAACATGGGTCTAGAGTGAAATCAACTTTGCCTGCTGAGTCATGAGAGACGAGCATGGAAGGGTGAAATGCTAAGTATGTCCTTAGGAAGGGTTCCTGGTCTTCAAGAGAGAAAATTAGCGGGCTGAACTTTTAAAGAAGGAAAACGTGACTTTGAACACAAAGAGGCTGGGAAATGAGAGCGTGTCCTCATTCTCAGGGTGGAAAGAGAGGGGGGGAAAAGAGGCAATTTGATGATTGCTAAGGCTGGGGAAGAAAGAGCTGCATCCATTTAACTCTTTATGTGGCTGCATTTTGAATAGGCCACTCTAAAATACTGATTAAATACATGGAGCCTGAGCCAAAATTAGACTCCACCATATCTGAGTGGTGCATAAACTGTAACAGACCTATTTCCATCACACAGAACCATCTTCTTTTCAACTGTGGTGGAGAGGGTGTGAGCAAATTGTATATTAAGTGAACTGTGTTAATTAAAGATAGAAGGAGACAGGTTTAATGCACTAATTCCCCCAGAGGAATGTCCCTAAATACACAGTGACATTTCAATTATTTTTCCACCAGTAGTCTCTAATAAAGACTTTTTTTCCCCCCTTAGCTAGTAAGTAAGCACTACTTGGTATGCATATTTAAATAACAGTCATACTGAATTAGCTTTAAGAATTGGCTCTTAACATAATGGCTGCATTAAAATGTAAAGCCAAATGAGTGAGTCACAGAAAGACCTCTGTGCACAAGAGAAGAGTAGGAAATAATAGATAATGTAAGCTTCTTCACCATTTGCTAAGCCTTGGATTGTGATAATGGCTTTGAGAGCAGATTACTAAATTAGTTCCAGTTCTGTTAAAACCTATCTGTTGAGAAAGGAAGCACCTATCCTTTTCCAACTCGCAGGTACATACCGTGTTTCCCCGAAAATAAGACCTCGCCGGGCAATCAGCTCTAATGAATCTTTTGGAGCAAAAATTAATATAAGACCTGGTATATGTTATGTTATATTATATTATATTATATTACATTACATCATATTATATTATAATATATTATATTATACCCGGTCTTATAAGTCCAGGTCTTACATTAATCATTGCTCCAAGAGACGCATTAGAGCTGATGGTCTGGTTAGGTCTTATTTTCGGGGAAACACGGTAGTTGGCTGCTTAAGAAGCACGGTGCAAGGAAACCAGTAATTTATTGCCAGTAATTTTAAGGAGACAGTGCTTTGTGCAAGTTCTAAAAATCAGCCTTATGTAGGCCAGTGACGCAATGCTTTGTACCCAAAGTCTCTGCCCCACCGTTAATGGGGAAAAAGTATCTGAGTGAGAAGACATCTGACTCATGCTTCACCATATTTAATTACAGTGCTTTAAAAGAAAAAAAATTAACCTTAAGGAAAAGGGGAACTGTGACACCTGAACCAAGCAATACTTATTGGTGACAAATAGAACAACAATTTTGTTTCATTATCAAGTCAAAGAAACCAAGAGCGAAAGTCCTTGAGGGAGACCCCAAAGAGGATATTGCAAATGAACACCTGGAAATCAAGAGGTGTCTGTGTAACAGTATTGGGGGTCAAGGTGGGAGTGTCTCCATTCAGACGTCCAGTAAAACCACTTACCACAAGTTAACCAGGAAAGGATGCTCCAGGCCCTGCATGATCTGGAGTTCCTTGAAAACATTTCTCACTTCGTTGCGCTCCACACACTTCTGTTTATTCATGTATTTCATCGCGTACATCTTTTTGGTGTCATTCTTCTGCACAATGCAGACCTAATGGTGAGAACCAGAGTAAGAACGTGATTGGAGAGATGATGAATCACAGGGACAGAGACAGAACAAACTCGTTGTCAGCATGGCTTGGGAGCCTTGTCACTTACAAATTCTCTGAAGCTAATGTTGTTCCTTAGCTCTGATTTCAGAGTGAAAAAACTTCGTTTTCTTCCCCTACACCAGGTCGATTCCTAAATTTCTGCTTTTTCAAACAAGTTTACTTATTTTTGCTTTGGGGTTTTACTTTGTTTTTAGACAGCATTTTGGAGAAAATACCTGCCTCCTTGTCAGGAATCTTCCCATAGCAAAATCCTTAGTCTGTTTTGACTGACTGAAATGGATGGGCATGGCTAAACTGTCAAGCTGAACGATGTTGTGCAAAGAATTTCTGTTTACAACCATAGGTGATTTCGTGTTTCCCTGAAAATAAGATGGGGTCTGATACTAAGTTTTGCTCCAAAAGACGCATTACGGCTTATGTTCAGGGGATGTTATCCTGAAAAATCATGCTAGGGGTTATTCTCTGGTTAGGTCTTATTTTCGGTATAACCACAAAGGACTTTCAGTACTGGGAAAACACTAAACACAATGTCCAGATTTTTGGAATTCTTTTAGAAGTTCATACAGGACTTGATGAAGTCGGTGGCAGATAATTTTAAAATGCAGGTTCAATATGAAATATTATGCTCTCTTTTTTTAAATTTATTGGGGTGACAATTGTTAGTGAAATTACATAGATTTCAGGTGTACAATTCTGTATTACATCATCTATAAATCCCATTGTGTGTTCACCACCCAGAGTCAGGTCTCCTTCCATCACCATATATTTGATCCCCCTTACCCTCATCTCCCTCCCCTGAACCCTCCTTACTCTCTTAAAGGATGTCTCCACCAAGAAACTGATCATCAGGATTTGAATCTAGAAGGTTCTTACAAAAAAATTAGACTGGGTATGTATATTTTTCATGGTAGGTTTTTTGAAAATAAAAATGCGGGGGCAAAACAAAAAGCAGGTGGCTTCTTTGCCACATGAAAAGATTTAAGTCTTATTTGACAAGATAACTGTAACTGAAGGTACTGGTACAATCTGAAAATGATTCTGAAATCTTACTCTCACCTTTAGAGGAGAGAGAAAGTCTTAAGCTCCAGTGAGAGTAAGCGGATTTGATTTTGAGATAATTCTGAGAACAGTATATGTTCATTATGTATCTGCCTGTCACATGCTTTCCTCAAACTGGTGACAATTTTATAAAAATCCCACTATAAAAACATCCCTGAATTATCATTCCTTGTGGGCCCAGTAATTTAGTAATCTGGACATTTTTGGATTCTGTTCCCTGAGCCACATAACCCTGCTGGTGGTTAATCATTTTGATTCTCACCTTCCCAAAACTGCCTTTCCCAATGGCTCGCAAAATCTCAAAGTGGTCAAAGTTGACTGTAAGAGAAACAGAAAGAAGTACATTGTGAGTGATTATGAGTTGTTCTTTAGCAGCTATCAATAATAAAGATTAGGCTAAATCAAAGCATTATTTAAAGCACTATTCCAGACTACCTTAAAATGCCCATTCATTCACCCAGTAAATATTTCTTGAACACTTATTATGCATTAATCACAGCATTTAGAGTAATAATAGAGTAGACATCAAATCTCTACCTTTATGGAGCCTGTAGTCTACTCCATACACAGAGAGACTCTTATGGATTAAACAGTCGCAAAATAAGCGGACAAGTGAAACGGCTGTATGTTAAGAAAAAGATGTAGGGAGGCTCTTAGCATATTTGCATGGGATTTCACATAGGTGGCAAGCTCAGGAGCATCTCAGAACAGAAAGGATTACAGAGAGATCCAGTTTTCTTTGCATATGGCTCTACTAAGGGATCAGCACTTTAAATATCTTCTCCCTGTCTATTTTTCCCCTACAACCACTCTTTTGTAGCTAAATGATTTCAATTTTCCCAAGTGGGAAACTGTTACATTCATAAATTTATAAAATGAGCTGATCCCCAAGGCACACATATTTAAGAGATTAGCATGAATATTTGTACAGAGGTCCACTGAATGGCACTTTAAAGTTGAGATGATGTTTCCCATCCGCCATTTAAAAATTTCCACTCCTAGAAGTCAGAAGCAGTAGATGTTTAGTTTGTAAGTGACATGGTCTCTTGGGTCAGTGTTCATGGGTTAAGTGCTCCTGGAATGTTTGATGATGAGAACAAAGTATAGGTTTTCCCAGGCGATGGCAATCTTTGGTTTCTTGCCTTGATGTTCCACTTTGTTTCCTGGTTTTTGAAACAAGAATTTAGATGAGTAAAATTCCAATTGAAGGATGTTTTTAAGAGTTTATTCAGAAAAAATTGTGAAACATTAGAAGGTACTGTTCTTCTTTTTAAATACTTCTTCTCTTTTTTCAAGAATAATTAGGTTAGCTCCTCCAGAAGGAAAGAGTGATATGGGACCTCTTAAGGTCTTTCCAAGCTTTCTGAGGGTTGAAACATTTGTATCATATGACTTAGTCATCACCTCCTCTTCTGAACTCCCAAATCATTTTACTTCTAGCACAAAACCTATTTAATCATGTGAGACACTATGTATATTGTGTTTCCCCAAAAATAAGACCTAGATGGACAATCAGGTCTATAGCATCTTTTGGAGCAAAAATTAATATAAGACCTGGTCTTATTTTACTATAAGACCGGTTTATAACATAACATAACATAACATAACATAACATAACATAACATAACATAACATAACATAACATAACATAACATATAATAAATATAGTACCGGGTCTTACTAATTTTTGCTCCAAAAGACACATTAGAGCTGATTGTCTAGTTAGGTCTTATTTTCGGGGAAATACAAATAAGTCTGGAATTAGACTCAAAATAGTGATTTGACTTGTGATAAGTAACTGACTCTCTGAGTCTCCGTTTTCTCATCTGTAAAAATGAGACTGACCCTTCTAGATACGAAGAGAACAGCTTTTACTCAGAAAGTGCTAGTAAAGCTGCTTACTTATTTAAATCATTCACTTTACTAGCTAGGTTATCATCCAACACTCCTTGAGTGCCAATTTTCTTTCATACACTAGATCATAAGCTCAATGAGGGCAGAGGTGATATGTCATTTTGCTCATCCTGGTTTCCTTGGCAACTCAGAAAATTCCTGGCTTGAGGTAGTTGAAGGCACGACTCTTTGTACTTCCCATAGAACCTAGCAGAGTGATTTACATGTGGTTGGCCCTCAGCAAATAAATCAATTTAAGCTGCAAGAATACACAAGAAGCACCAAACAATCGTGTCTTATAAATATAAGTAGTGTAAGCATTTGGGTCTTCTAAGGAAGTGTTTTTCAAACTGAGTCAAGGTCCGTTACTGAGTTATGAAATAAATTAGTGGTAATGAGAAGCATTAAAAATTTAAATGGAACAGATTAAAAAATATCAGAAACACCTCAAATGTAGTAAGAATAGTATCGCCTCTGAAACCTCTTTTTGGTTTTATATATATGTATACATAGATATATACTGGATCAGGATATAGATTTTTTGGTATATTTCTAACTGTGGGTTGTGGTCAAAATAACTTAAAAATACTTCTTTAAATTCTCTTGAGTTTCAAATGGACATAACTAAAGTATTGATTTTCTCACACTCCTTGCATAAGGCTGAATTATACAGTATGTACCATGGAAGTGTTAAAAAACAAAAACAAAAAAAAAAAACCCACAAGGATTTATTTGCAAGTATGAGATTTTATCTTGAGCCAGTCCAATAACTCACGGGGATTTCTCCACTACAGCCTAGCGCCAGAAGGCTTTGATGACGTTTTGGCTTTCCAAGCATACAGCAGGCACCTAGAAAGCATGAAGTTCCCTTGTGACATGAATCCATTTCATGAGCAATGTCTCTTTATAAGCCATTTTGTGCTTTTATAAAAATGGTAAAAAATGAGATACCAGATTGCTGATAAATTTCTTTTAGCAGCACTGCCTTAATTAATGTCAGGTCAGTCCCGGAAAGTGACAGGCCTAAAATTGTAGAGATAATGCATCTTATTGATGCCATTATTTCTAGTCAGTTAAAGAGTAGACTCCCGTTCAATTTCATTGTGCCTAAAGTCATTTCTATGTACAGTAATATACCCTGTGGCCAAAGCCAGTGACAGATTAAAAGTGACTGGAAGCAAAGCTCTTATTGCATCTGTACAGTTCCTTCTTAAATGTCCAGAAACAGCATCACTAGTCAGGAGAAAGGCGGATTGAAAATGCGCCTCTTCAATTCAGACAAACTGAGAGAGAGATGAAGTCAAAATTGTGGATTCTTTTGTCGACAGAAATCCAATAGTATTCTAGGCATATAGGATTTACCTAAGGGAAATGTGGACTAGCATACCGACGGTACACTTAAACCTTTGATCAACACGTGTAGTCTTAGCTAGCAAATTATGTATGGCCCATGGGCCAGAGTGGGCCTGCAGCCTGTTTTTGTACCGCCTGTGAACTAAGATCGGCTTTTACATTTTTAAAGCGTTGTAAAAACAACAATGATAAAGAACATGTAACAGAGACCATATAAAAGCCAAAATATTTATGAGCTGGCTCTTTACAGAAAACTTGGCCAAGCCCTGGGATTAAGAGCACGGTCTCTGGAGGCAGATTTCCTGAGTTCAAATCCCTGCTCCTACAATTAATAGTTGTATAATCTTGGCTGTTTACCTCTGTGCTCTGTTTCTTCAACTGTAAAATAGGGATGGAAATAACATATACATCACTGTGTTTATAGGAAGGTGAAACGAGTTAACATATGTAAAGTACTTGGAATATGAACTGGAACTAGTAACTACTTTTCCTACTACTCCTACTCCTACCTAGGGAGCAGCGTAACTCAGAGCTCGCAGCAAATCCCATCTTAGGCAGCTCTTCCCACACGTGGATATTATCAGGCAACATGGAGGTAAATGGGAGCCCTTGGTGCCATTTCTACATGTTTGGGGTTTTTGTATTCTATAGTGTGGGGTTCTTGCAGCGTTTCCTCCAATTTCTAAACCAAAGTTAACGTTTGTGTGTTTCCTTCTTGTGTCTTGTCCTTGTATTGCATTCTAAAACTTCTTTTCTGGTTCATGGAGAGGCTCTGGTTCCAAGAAGACAGAAAGACCTTCTGGAGACGCTGTGAGCCCCTGGGTCTTGGTGGGGCCTTGAAGATAGCAGTTGAGAGTGAGGAGAGGCGGAGTCTGATTATCACTCACACTGACAGGGCCTGCAGACGTCGGGCAGAAAAGGTACAACCTTAATACCTGCTTCAGAGCCTTGCTTTCACACAGGTGATCTCATTCCCTTCTTAGCAACCATCGTGTCAGTGCAATATCCTTAAGGCTGCCTGGAGGTGTATCAGCTTAACAGATGAAATTAAAGGGGTCTTAATGTTCTATCACCTGGAATATTGTAAACACTAAATATCTTAAAATAACTTACCTTCAAGTTTTTTTTTTCTTTTTCTTTTTGGTGGCGGTGGGGGTGTAGGTGCACATTTTCCACTAATGAACCAGACACAGAAATTTTATATGCACGACATAACTGCTTATGTAGGGTTTCCTATGCATTTTATTTTTATGCCTCACTTTATCGTCACAAAAACCTTATGCCCCATGTAAATGGGGGGCTTTGGCTCAGAGAGATTAAGTAACTTGCCATGGTTATAAACCAGTACAGCAACTAATTTATATTTGGGGGTTATGTTCTAAAGACAGAAAGTCAAAATTACGTATGAAGATACTCTAGGAAGGTACCCCTTTGAAAACCAAGAATCTTTCAAAAATTCCAACATGATTTTCTCTTGTGTGAGCCCTGAATGAGACTCATGCATGGTTTTCAGGAGCTATTGTATGAAAAAAAAAAATTTTAACACTAAAACCACACTCAGCTCATTGGCAGGCTCAAATTTTTAGAGTCACATGGGAAGTAAGATCAAGTAAGGGGACAATTAACTGTTATCACAAAGCCACCCCCAACACTTGAGTGGAAAAAATGGGCAGAATCAATCTACTTGAGTCTGCTCAGTTGTATCCAGATAAATTCAAAATATACCTTTCTGATTCTGGACCAAGTTCTTAACCATTGTTTTTATAGTCATCTTAATGTTATCCTTATTGTGTATCCTCCCGTCCCAGAGGTAGAATCAGGGAAAGCAAGGAAGGATTTCTTCATCTCTCCTTTAAGAATCACATGAGTCAAGACAGGTTTTTCTGAGTCTTTCTCTACCATAAACATGCTGATTGTGGAATCCAGTGCTGATGTTTTTATTTCCTTTGTTTTACTTTTCATATCACCTCCCCAGTCTCAACATTCTGTGCAATTAAGGGATAAAGGGAAACCCTTTTTAGATTTTGTTATAGCACTCTGATACTTGCAATTTGGGAGAAGAGCATTCTAGAAAGTAAAGCAGAAAATCCATTTTTTTTTCTATTTTTGTGGCAAAAAATATTTGAAAAATGTTATTTTTTTTTGGTGAAAAAATCATTCCAGCCTCAGTAAGTATCAAATCATGAACATACGTGAGACCATTGAGAACTATATTCCTTCATGTTTATGTAAATCTTTCTATTGATGATGGACCAAGGGCACCAGCTGTGTGACCTTAGATAAGTTAATCGTACCAAATCACAATGTGTCCATCTGTAAAATGAAGCTAAGTAAAGCTGGCTTGCAGGTAGTTTTGCAGATGAGATGCTAGAACCCAGAAGAATATTGTCTGACCCACTGAAAACTAAACATTACAAATGATAAAAAAGTACAATTATTCAATGAAAGTTAAGTCTTCTTCCCATTTCAAATTTATAGCTCCATTCCCAGAAGGCAACCACTGTTAGCATATTCTTGTGTATCCTAAAAGCGATTTTTCTCTACATATGTGTGTTCCTTTTTGACAGCAATGGCAACACACCTTTATTCGCATGGCAACACAGACTGTTAAAAACCCTTTCTACATCATGACATTGCTTCTGTCCATTCATAACATCACTTGTAGGTCTAATCATTTTAAAGCTCCGTTTTCTTTCATTGTGTAAACGTACCATACACTAGTTAGCCTATTGAGGAGCTTTCAAAGATGGTTCAGTTATCTGCTATTACCTACGAAACCACCACAAACATTCTTGATCAACTTTTTTGCACATGTTTGTAGGCAAACTTTATAAAAGTAGAACTGCTGGGACGAAGAATGTTCCAATTTAATAGGTATCATAAACTAGCCCTCCAAGGTTATTGCACTATATCTCCTTCATACCAATAATGTACAAAAATGACTTTTTTTGTCAACCTGCCTTGTCAACTCTATTACATCCACCGTCATTGATGAGACGAGTAAAGAAAAATTGAATTATTACTTTACTTTATATTTCTTTAATGACGAGTGAAGCCTCATCTTTGTATATGTATTTTTTCAGAGAACTACCTATTCATATACTTTCCCTTTCTTTAATGTGTTACTGATCATTTTGATTGGCACGCATACTTAAAATGTTAAGTAACTCTTTTTAGCAGATCTCAGGAACATTTCTTCTAGGCTGTCCATTTGGCTTTTGGCTTTAAAACATTTGGGGTAATGTAGAAAACTTAATATTTAAATTTATATTTTATATAGTCAAATGTATCAATATTTTCCTTTTTGTCCTTCTGGGTTGATGTCTTTCTTAAAAAGGCTTTTTTTTTTTTTTTTAACTTCAAGACTGCCAAAAGCATGTACTTATGTACTTATATTTTAAATCAATAGCTTTTGACATGCATTTTTGTTGTGCTTGCTATTTGTTGCTTTAATTTCTGCAACCTATTTTTCTAAAATACAACCTTAATATAAATAATGTTGTATCTACTCCAGATACCTAGAACAAAAACGTTTCCAAATTTGAAAGTTTCCAGAGTCCTGCTGCTGCTGCTTAAATTAAAACAATTGGTAATTTCCTTGTATACAGTCATGCCAACATGATTGTTAAAAAGTAGACATTTTTAAAGTGCATTGGGAGAATATCCTCTTAAAACAAGCCCCCCATATCTTGCTAATTTACTTAGTAAATGTTTTGCTCACACAGCATAATGCTACAATGCTATTTTGTCCCAATTGATAGCAAATTAAACCAGTGCCGCGTGAATAAGTTTAAGAACAAGTTCAAAACAAGATAAATTCCCCAGAGAAAACAAAAACTACAGGTGACCCATGAACTGTGTGGGGGTTAGAGGCACCAACCCCTAGTGTCAGCAAAAATCCATGTACAACTTTGACTTACTCCAAACTCAGCTAATGGCCTACTACTGTTGACCAGAAGCCTTACCAATAACAAACAGTTGAGTAACACATATTTTCTATGTTATATGTATTGTATAGTGTATCCTTACAATAAAGTAAGCTAGAGAAAAGAAAATGTTAAGAAAATCACAAAGAAGAGACAACACATTTACATTATTTGTTGGGAAAAAAGATCCACGAATAAGTGGGCCCATGGAACTCAAACCCATGTTGCTCCAGGGTCAACTGTATGTATATTAAGCAAGGTCAAGCAAAAGACTTGACTTCTTTTTTGTATGTGTTAATTTAGTGTACAAATTTACTGCTTAAACGTGACACTGCCCCCAGCTGTGATTCTCTAAAGGCAAAGTCAATTCAACACAAAAACGGTAATTGCTTAGCTAACCACATGTTCCCCTTCTTCCCTCCAGTACAGGAAAAATAGGTACATATTATCCCCCCGCCCCACCCCAGTACAGCAGAATAGACACTTAGGTGGAATAGAATAAAGGTTGCTCAGAGACATTTATCACGGAACTCAGTCTTTGTTCCCTGACAACACACATTTACTGACTGGGACTTAGAGTCTCGTAGGACAACAGAATAATTAACAGCTAATGATCTAACATTTATGTAAGCAATATCAGGCATTATTCTAAGCATGTTACATATGTTCTCTCAATTTGCCATGCATCCTATGATTTCAGATGAGCAGACCGCAGCCCAGAGGAAGTAAGTGATTTTTCCCAAGGCCACATCGTAGGCAAGACTCTGGAGCTGCCCTCAAACACTGTTCTTTAACTGTGGCCCATTAAACACAAATAATCATGCCCAAGACAGGCTACATAGCACAGAGCCGAGCAAAGTTCGTATTTCTGCTTCTCCTCTTCTTATGCAGGGCCTTTCTTTTCATGGACCCTCTCTCACACCCCTGGACCCACCAACCGCATGCAGTTGCTGGTATCTGCCAATCGTCATAGCCCATAAGCCTAGCCAGAAGCCTTGGTCTGGGAGTGAGACTATGACCCAAGCCATTCTAATTAACATACTCATACAGGATTCTCTGATTTGGAAATGAACACTTCCTCTGTCTCACAAAGCTTCCAGAACATGACAGTAGAACTGGCAAAATGTAGAAAAGGCAGATCAGCGGGTGCAAGGGAATAAGGTGACACGGGGAATAAAGTAGAATCACAAGATAAAGGGGGAGCCTGGATGGCATTAACGTGTGTGGCTCTATGTCCATATAGCTTTCATTTTGATTATGCTGCAGGCACTCCCAATCTCTTTCCCATATTCAACTCTTTAATTTTTAAGCAAAATTGATTCAAGTTCCAACTACTGCAAGAGCCACTGCTGTAGGGAGAAGAATAGTGCCATGGGATTGTGTAGCAGGAATAGCCAACTTTGTGCAGGGAAATGCAGCAAAGCGTTCTAGAGGAGGTGATTAAAAACTGAGAAAAGTGTTGCAAGGGGCCTATTCTTTCTAGTCTTTCCCATAAATTTTCTTCATGTTATCCCTGCATTAAATTGGAGTATCAGATCATTCCCCAGGAAATAAGATGAAAACTTAGGTATAAATAACTGCAATATAAAATAAGGTATGTGCATTGAGAGCTACATGAGTGGTCCTACAGTGATTCCCAAATGTGTCTGCCCATCAAAATAACACAAAACACTTTTTTTTTAAATGTAGTTTTATGGGCTTCATATGAATCAGACGCTGGAGGCTAGACCTGGAGTTCTGTATTTTAATCAGCTCCTGGGGGAATTTCCACTAAATCTGCCTGGAACCAATCTACAGGTCTTTATTTAGGAACCACTGCTCTATACAGTAAGAGCTGCAAGCTTTCTAAGGTGACAGAAATCTCTTCCTTCTGTAGAAGATGAAAGATCTTCAAAAGGGTGCGAGGGGTGCAGCATTTCAGCTGGGCTTTGCAGAATGAGTAGGATTTCAACAGATGACCAAGCAGAGGACAACAGGGAGTATGCACTTACTGAGTGACCACAATCCTGGGATAAAGAGACTCAATAGATACATGTGGATTGAAATCAATGATCTTAAGTGTCTCATTCCACCCATGCCCCCATCCCCATGAGTTTGAAGCAAACTAATAATGGTGTCTATAAATAACAGTGTAGGACTCTGTTGCCTGCACTGTGGAACATCTTCGGTCAGAGTTGATAATTACTTTCTATTAAGTACATACATGCACTTATCTATTAAGTACATACATGTGTTGCTGTTGTCCAGGCACTTTATACACATTATCTTACTGTAATCCTGACCCAAACACCATGAGGTGGTAATAGTGCTACTTTGTAGGTGATTTATAGAGGCTTCAAAAAAGTTAAATCGCCTATGGGTGGGGCTTGGACTTGAACTTGACTCTGTGTCTCCAAGTATTGTAATGCTATCAATATTACAGATGAGTTCTAGAAGTTTCGTGATACAATATGGTGGTTATGAGCATGAAACTCTGGGTTTGGGTTTTGGCTGTACTACTTACTAGCTATGATCTTGAAAATATTTAACCTTTCTATCAATTTCCTCCTCTGAGAAATTTTGACAATACGTAGTGTCTCTTCTAAGGTTATTATGAGGACTAGGTGAAGTAAGTCATACCAAAGGTGCTTATCAAGTGTTTTTGGCAGAGAGTAAGAACTCGATGAATCTACCGTTATTATTGCTGGGTTTTGTTATTGCTACTAGATGGTTCGCCTTAGTATCAGCCGAGAATATCACTTCTCTTGTCAAAACGTCAGGCAAAATGATATTGGAGCTTCACAGAAGACAAATTGCTAAGAATATAACCTCCATGGATGCAGACCCTGGACCCGTCCTGTTTATCGCTGTAGCTACATTACCTAGAACTACATTGGACACGTAGTTGGTGTGTGGTAAACATTTGTTAGGTGCAGGAAGGAGGCAATGAAATACCGTCACCAAAGTTGCACAGACTATGAAGGTCTTTGGAGGAAAAATTTCAAAGATATTTTCCTTCCTGTTGATTTCCTGGCTTGCCATCATTTACAACAGGTGCCTCCTAAGAAATGTCTTACCGACAACTTACTATCCAAGGGCTTCTTAATGTGCGAGGCAATTAAGAAAGTCTCCATTGGAATGCTGCTATCATGTTACAACTTCAGATTTCTCTGAAGACAACGGATTTACATTTTAAAAGCCTCAACGATTGACTTATTCATTTTCTGAGCTCAGAAGCTTCGAGAACTGCCATTCTCCACCCCATCAACTTCACACCACCAGCTATTCTAAGTGATGACATGGATGAAAACCCATAGGAACTGCAGGATAATTAACCGCAGGAGTCAGAGGGTATTTGCTTTGTTGACACTGCATGATCTTTGAGCAGAAGTCAATGTATCACAGTGCAATTTAATGCAACATTAAATTACAGTCTTCCATATATGAGTTCTGACAATTAAGTTCGCGGACTCATTCTAGAAAAAGTGCTCCATAACTCGTTGCTGAATATCACTAGTCACCTTTGAAGTCCTCCCCTTGGGAAGCTATGCACCAATGCCAGCACCTAGTCCACCCTTCAAAGCAATTTTGGACCTCTTTCTGGAATGACCATCAGAGCTGTCGTTGTATTACCCATGATGTCCTGAATGTCATCAAATGACTTCCTTTCAATATTCCCTTTATCTTCAGGTAAAGAAAGAAGTCATTGGGGGTCAGATCAGGCGAGTAAGGAGGGTGTTTCAATACAGTTATTTGTTTACTGGGAGTTTACTAAAAACTCCCTCACAGACAGTGCCATGTGAGCTGGTGCATTGTCGTGATGCAAGAGCCATGAATTGTTGGAGAAAAGTTCAGGTCGTCTAAGTTTTTAATGCAGCCTTTTCAGCACTTCCAAATAGTAAACTTGGTTAGCTATTTGTCCAGTTGGTACAAATTCATAATGAATAATCTCTCTGATATCAAAAAAGGTTAGCAACGTCATTGCAACAAGTTTATGAACTTAATTGTCAGACCTCGTACCTCATAGGAATAAAGATGGAATCAGTGCCTCTTCTATGTCTTGTCACTTTGTCCATTTTTAAGAATGGATAGTGCATGATTTGCCAAGAAAGGGAGAAAAAGGGCAGAAGAATTGAAGCTCTCATTAAAAATATAGTTCTTCTAGTGGATTTTACAGTGTTCTATTACTTAGATGAATGTTTGGTCATTATGCCACATTCCCAAATGGAGGCTGCTACAAAGAAAGGCTCACTTACACCCTTTTAAGACAGTCACAGTAGGATAGGAAAGAACCTCAAATCACTTCTCCAGAAGCCATAGCTTTTCTAGTACGTCAAATCAACAAGTATTCATTGATCATCTGTGTACCCAGGGCTCTGCATTGGAGCTGGAGACTAAATCACCTCAGGAAACTGGGTGTGACTCACTCAGCAATATTAGTGAGAACATGAAACCTGGATAACCAAATGTGCCTTGCCTCATTTTTATTTTATTTTGCTGTAGTGTTTAGTGTATGCGTCTTTAGAATCCAGTCTTTCGTCCTTTTGGAATTAGGTGAATATAAATAGGTATATTGGCAAATAATTATACAAATAATAGTAATTGTTAATATATTGAGTAGAAAGAGGCTCTATGGACCTTCCGAGAGGGGAGAGAGTATTGTAGCATGGAAATTTTGCCTCTTGGTTTTTAATGAACATTGAATGCTTTGATGAAACATAAAAAATTATTTGGGTCAGACAGAACTGTACTGGAATCCTAGCTCTACTATTTAAAAGATAAATGAAATTGGGACATTTACCTGACCTTTCTGAGCTTCAATTTCTTGTTCCAAATGAAGATTACTTTTTATGTAACACTAATATGCTTTAGGTATACAAAAATTACAGAAAAGTAGACAGAAGAAAAACAAAATTAAGAATAACCCATGATTAATATTTTGATTAATTTTTCTATCTTTTTAATGTTCTTATTTTTATCAGAGTTATGTATCAATATCTACATTAATACACAGTTTAAAGAGTCAATTAGTTCTAAAATGTTTATTGTAAAACGCTGATATTAGTCTTAAGATCCATTTGTCTAACTTTCGAATCTCTCCCAGCCAAGAAACTAACTACCTCTTTTAGGTAATACATTTAGTAGTGTCCACCATATCTTCTAAATTGTATGATTTTGTTGTGGCTTCTTTTCAGTTTTAGGCATTACTTATTGATTTTCAAAGATGGTAGCAGGTAAGGGTTTTGCTCACTTTCTTGGTCTTTTGGTCTTACCCCTAACATACTCCCATCTTTCCAAAGTAGCTGTATCTGATATAATATTAATAGTTTCAATTGGATCAGTATTTTCATTATTGTGAATATGGAAATGGTATGCGCTCCTAAGTAGTAAGCTATAATTAGTTTCCCTTTCTTGCACAATGTTTCAGTTTCCTCAGAATTAATAATGGTCTTGTTTATACATGAGTTTATTTTTCTATATCCTTTTTCCTAATTCAATCTCATATTCTAATTGTCTAAATTCCCTTTCAACATGTTCAAGCACATCTATCACATTGTCACCTTCCTAAAAATGTCAGAGCCCTGTAACCTAAGCCAATCTGGGCTGTTTATCATTCTTGCTTTACAGCTGTCATCCTGGGGCCCCTTAACCATCATTCTGGGGATTTCCTTCACTCCTCTTTAATGATGGATTCCCTGCTTATTGCATGCATCTTCTCCCTCTTTCTCGTTCTACTCCCTTGTTCTTGTGGAGTACGTCCTGCAACAGCTGTGTAAGAAAGATTACATGGGAGGTAAAGTTTTGAAGAATTGCATATATGAAAAATGTTTTTATTTTATCTACACTCAGTTGAGAGTTTGGCTGAGTACTGAATTCCAGTTTGGAAATTATTTTCCTTCAGAATTTTGAGGCATTGCTCTTCTTAATTTCTAGCTTTTGGCACTGCTGTTAAGAAGTTTAAAGCTATTTGGGTTCCAGACCCTTTATTGCAATAGTTTTCTTCTCTGAACCCTTGCAGGATTGTATATTTGTGTTGAATGTTTTGAAATGTCATGATGATATGGGCTTGTTTTATTCATTGTGTTGGGGACTGGATAGGCTGATTGAATCTGGGAACTTATGTCCTTAAATTCTGGGCTTTTCTTTTTCCTTTAAATTATGTAGTAATAGTTTCCTCCCTTTTATTTTTTTTTTCTCTATTTCTGTACCTCCTAATATTTAGAACTAGAATTCCTAGTATGGCCCTTAAATTTTCTTATATTTACCCTTCTATTTTCTATCTCTCTCTCTCTGTTTGCTAGTTATTCTGGGAAATTTCCTTTATTTTCTAACCGTTTATTTTCTAACCGTTTCTAACATTTATTTTCTAACCGTTTTTTGAATTTTTCCATTTATACTGTAATTTTTTCCCTCATGCTAATCTTTGTTCTCTAGCTGTTGTTTTCTTGGTATCCTTTTTTTTCCTACTTTAAAAAAAAAATGTTGCTATATCTTTCTCACATCTCTCCAATAGTTTTCTTTAAGTTTTTCGGTTGTTGTTTCTTCTATTCATTTGTTTTAGTTTCTTTCAGTCCTATTAAAAGACTTTTCCACATGTCTGAAAATCTTTTGTTGTCTGCTTAGTGTGGAGACCTAACCCTCTATTTGGAAGTTCTGAGCATGTGAATGGATCTTGTCAACAGTAAGCTTCACTCTAGAAAGCTATGGCAAGGATGCTGAGTTAGCAAAACTCTGATGTTGATAACTTTAGATCTTCCTTGTTGGGTTGGTCAAAATCTTCAGACAGCACTCTATCGTTCTCTTGTCTGGAGGGTGGGGCCCCAGCAGCCAGTGTTATCATAGCCAAATGAGGAAAAGAGGGGTGGCTGAGGTCTGAACACTCCTTAAGCATTCATTTCCTGATTTCCCGATTTTTCACAAGGCACCCCCAGCCCTCAGTGTTTCAGGTCTTTCTGGTTAAGGGACCCTCCTGTCTGGAGTATAGCCACAGAGTGGGGTGGAGATGACTAGATTTTTTTTCTTTTTCTTTCGAGAAAGTGGTAGAAGGGACATGACCAGTTATAATTATAAAACTTGCTTTTAAATATACATTTAAATACACATTTTTTTTTTGCAGAATAGCTGCAATAAAGTTCATCTACCTTTATGTTAGATAACCTTCAAAATGTTAACTATGGTGAATATTGGGACCATAGTCTTCAGTGGAAACCCACGGAGGAAAGCATGCAAGCCAATTCTAGTTACCAATTAAGAACATAAGACTTAAGCAGACATTCTTTTCAATGCTTCAATCAAGTCTTCATTTAGAACATTTTTCCTGGTATACCCTGGACAGAAAATTGACGTTATCAATGTGGCAGTGACATCAATATTTTGTAATTGTAAGTGAAAATTATCCCAGAAGGTATTATACAAATTATGTTGATCTAAAATAGGTTGAGTAAGTGATGGTGATGATGATGATGATGGTGGTGGTGGTGATGGTAAAATGACTTGTGAAAGACATGGATGAAGGTCATCGAAATTGTCTTTGAAATAAAAAAAAAAAATAGGGGGAGACAAGCAAAGCTCAGGAGTAGTGATGAACTATGTAATTAACTCCAGGGAAGAAAGGGTGTTATATATAAAATCCCCAACACTTCAGTAATAATGGGGTCTAATGGAGCTATGCCTGTGACTTACATAGAAATGAACATGAATGTCCCTGTGAAATGACTCAGCTCTCTGAGAGCAAGATTCTGTGGTAGGCGTATAATTTGATGTATTCATATCGAAAAGCTATCCCCTAAGTTTATGTAATTTTATAAATCCATTCTGGTTGGCCATCCTGGGAGGATATCTATAATAAATATCTGAAATACATGAGATTCATTTTATATCAAGGTTCAGAATCTCGCCCCGGGGCTATGTGATTTCAGGTCAGTGGCTTAATCTTCCTACGCTTCAGTCCTGCAATGTTTAAATTGTAAACTGATCTGATGATAAAAGGCATTATGGTTGTTGGAATCTCTGCCACCACTCCTAACTAGAATGTTACTGGGCAGTGAGTACATCTTCACATCACTTGCTTCTAAATTGAACTCCATGACATATTCAGTATCTGGATGGGAAGGGAGGGGTGAGTGAGAGGCCAAAAGATAGTCTATGTCTGGCCATCCAACAGGCAAACTGGCAGCCTGGCACAATGATGGCCACCACCATGTCCCCCCTGGGGGATGTCACGAGGGGGCTCATCCCCAACCATCCCTGCATCGGCACCCAGACTTATGCCATAGACAGAGGGTGGGAGCGGCCAGGGTGACACCAGGAGCAACCACCTTAAGACCCGTTCCTGGGGAGGTGGCAGTGTGTGAGCCCAGGCTCCAGCCTGTGAAGCATGATCCAGTGTCCCATCAGGCCTCACTTACAAACACAAATTCAAAGATAAAATTAGTAAGAACTCAGACACAGCACCTGCAGGTCAGTAAAGCCCAAGTGTAGGGCCCTTCTGAATGCAATGTCCTGTGTGCCTGCATTGGTCCCACATGGATGTAGCCAGTTCTGGTTCCTGGTCACCTGATATGTTAGTTTCTTCCCTTTATATTGGTTGATTCCACCAGCAGAGACTTGCTGTCATATCTCTTCTTAAAAAAAGAAAGAAAAATTCCTCCCTTAACATCTTGACTATGCCCAAGCATGTCCCCAACCCTGCAACGCCCCCTCTTCTCCATCGCAGGAAAATGTCACAGCCATCTACCTGACTACTCAAGCAAAAATCTAGGCTTGATTCTTGATATTCACCTTCAGCGACGGCCTCATTTCTCTGCTTCTCTTTTGACCACATTTCTAGAAAGAGTTGACTACATTAGCTGTGTTGGGGTCCTCAGCTTCCACACACTGCTCACTCCCCATAGACTGGCTCATGCCTCCACAACCCCACTGAGCTGCTTTTTGTCAGTGTCACCGATGTCTTCAAAGTGCCCTCCTCCCACAGATTGTTCTCACTTTACTCAACCAGGCAGCAACATGCAACATAAGTGACGACGCCTCTCTCTTAAAACACACTTCTCTCTTAAATTTCAGGACAAATGTTTTCCCTTCCTCCCTGGCTGTTCCTTCGCAATAACCTTAGATGAATAGCTTTCCTTTGCCTACCTTGTAAGTATTGGGGTTCCTTTTCTCTTATGTTTCCACATTTGCACCTGAGGCAGACTCATCCTTCCCCCACAGAATTAAAACGCATGTCTGTACATTTCCAGCTTAGACTGTTCCACTCATCTCTGGCCACTCAATCCCCGCCTCCTGCTTCATATCACCATTTAGATGTCTCACAGACATTTTATGCATCGAAATTAGGACTCTTGACTGTGCCCAAACATGTCCCCAACCCTGCAACTCCCCCTCTTCTCCATCTCTGCAAAATGTCACAGCCATCTACCTGACGACTTAAGCAAAAATCTAGGCTTGATTCTTGATTTTGTTGTGTCCCACTTACCCCACATTCAAACCATCAGTAACTTCCACTTATTTTATATTAAAAATGACTGCTGCATAACCTCTCAGCTTTCCATCCCCATTGCCACCCAGGCACCATCGTCTTTCACTTAAATGGCTGTCCTAGTTAAAACAGGTCACCTTTGGGTCCCCCTCCATCCCCATTTCAGCTACTTAAATAAGTTATCTACATAGCACTTACTGAAAATTACAATTATAGATCTAGATTTCATGGATCAGAAAATCCTGTCCCTCTAAAACTACAACTAGGGGAGAAAAGGAAAACCAACATTGGGTAGCATTTATGTTTGAATGGCCAAGGAAGGACATTAAAAACTATGATGATGATAAAGGTAGTAATAAAAACTATGATGATATAATGATAATAATAGTAAGAACAGCTAACATTTATAATTAACATTTAATAGTTAACACAGTTACCAGGTGCCAGCCACTACACTAAATGCTTTTTATGGATAAGCTCTTTTTATTCCCACAGAGACTATGCGAGGCAGATACTGTTATCAGCCCTACTACAGATGAGAAAAGTGGGGATCAGAGAGGCTAGTCACTCATCTCTTAAGTTCTCACCATGTAAAACATTTCTATTTCTAGAATCCTTCTGTACTAACCCCATACACAACAAGGGTGTCCTCTTAGAATTAAAACTTTTAATGGTTTTTGCTTTATGAGAAGCTTATTAGAGTGTCCTCCTTTTTCTCTTTTCATTGCAGACTAAGTAAAACCTAGCCGTAGGCTGGCATTTGTCCACAGAGAATATCTGGGAATCATTGATTTCACTTCTCTAACACCGTAGTACTAGTTAGGGTTGAAGATCAGCTCTAGAGCACATTACTTACAAGCTACTGGTGAAAAATTACTTAGTTGGCTCACTGGCCCTTTATTATCCCAAATGGCTGGCAGCAAATGATTGCCCGTAATACATGTGGGGCTTGGCAGGTCTTTGGAGAATATATTTGGAACTTCTCCAGAGAAGCAGTCTCCAAGGCCCACTGGTGGCATCATTTTGCATAGTCAGCACTTCCCTTTTATGAAACATGGTGCCCCAGGGAGGCTGGGATTTACTGACATCCATTGCTGGTGCCAAGACCACGCAGTGGGCACCAACAGCTTCTTTTCCTGCTGCCTGGACCCCGATTCATGAATTCGCTCAGAAGTCAGAAATACACTGGCTATTTCTTTAGACCAAATTGTGATGTAGAACAGTGGGGCAGAATGGGGGGGGGGTCAACACCCCCAATTGTTGGATTCTTCTCAGTTGAATAAATGCCCGTAGTAGGAAATAAATTCTACCTAGTAATATTTCAAATGAATGACAGATTGTACCCATTTAATTAAACTCAGTCTGGATGGCTATCAAATCATATATATTACAGCAATAATACGTTTTATCCTCTAAAACACTAGATTTATTGGGCCAAGTATTTCCACTGGCTCACACTGATCAACCAAAACAGCATCAGTGAGGAGTTAATTTGTTCAGCATCTACAGAGAACATCTCCTTGCCCAGTCTCTCAGTGAAGGCTAGAGGGTTATGGGTGGGTCCTAGACAGGCCTTCAGTGCATGAAAATAAATGTCTGCAGGATGCTTTAAACCAGGGGTCAGCACACAATGACTCACAGGCCAAATCCAACCTGACAATTATTTTCATATGGCTTATAAGCTAAGAATGGCTTTTATATTTTTGAAAAGTTTGGAAAGAAATAAAAATATTTTGTGACGAGTGGAAATGATGTGAAATACAAATTTCATCGTCTGTCAATAAAATGTTATTGGCCGAGAGCCACATTTGTTTCCTCATTTTCTATGACTGCTTTCATGGCAGAGCTGAGTAGTTGTGACAAGAGACTGCGTGTGAACATCAAAGCATAAACAATTTACTGTCTGGGCCAGTACAGAAAAAGTATGCCAACCCTGCTGTAAACCATTCTCAGAAATAGGAAAAAAAATATACAGGCTACTGAAGGACAAAACAAGGTTAATGTTACTTATTTTACTGTAAAAATGCCTCCAGAAATGAAAAAAGAAATTGTTCAAAAGGAAAATATAAAGCCTGTGCCAGTCTATTGAATGCAAAATCTATAACCATAAGTTTTGCAGTCCTTTCACCACATAAACTGTGCTCAGTGCCCTATTTTAACAAGAATATTATTCCATCACTGGCCTTTTGTGTGTCTTACGAAATGCTGTTTCCATTAATGGTTCCATAGCAATGCACAGTTGGAATCACTGTATATTTCATCAGACCTGCATTGGTGAAATGATGGCTAACAGGGATTACTGTGACTAATTTTACCCCCGAAAGGCCATACAACTGAAGCCGGATCCCCTGAAGGCCTTCCCTCTCTTCCTCATTGAAGGCAAGAGGCTTGGTGTACCAATCACGTGGTCTGAAGTTGAAACTGGCCTACGGATTTAGTTTTTGAACCTAGGTAGTTTCCCTGAATTTCCCATAGTAAGATTCACAGAATATTATGTACCACAAGGTATTAAAAAGATTTTCCACAAAAATGGTTTCATGTTGAAATAAGTTTGAAAAATATCAGAATACTGAGGTTTCAGTATTGTAGGACATTTCAGAGCCTTTAATATGAATATTATTAAAGTATTGTGAGTCTCCCAAGGCAGGATGTAAATTCTTAATTTGTTTGAGTAGATTTCTCCTAAGCGTGTACTCATAACTCACTGCTCAGGGAACATCCAAATTGGAAGCCCTCACTCTGTCTTTGAGGTTGTTTCCTTGGCTGTCTAGTTTGTTTCTTCCTGACTCTTCCAATCCCTGGGAATGGAAGAAATAAAGACCTCGCAAGTTCAAAGTGCCTGTTGCTATAAACTGTTGGATCTGAGGTTATTTGTGACAAATGCCATAACTAAATGTTAGACCATTCATTAAAGATGACTTAATTAGTTTTTTAAGAAGCCCGTTTTCGCTAGAGAATTTTTCTTTTGACTTTCCCAATCATTTTAATGCAAAATAGTAAATAATATAAGCAACATTACTTAAGTTTGAGAGGGGGAAAGTCTGAAATTCATTTGTCTCCCCAATTGTGTACAGATATGCAATGTATCAACATAAAAATAACAAGAGTCACAAAGTCCTTCATTGCTGGAATCAATTCAGTAACCTTCCATTTCTTTTGGATTGCAAATCTGTGGCTACTTTTTTTGGCTCAACATTTTGAAGGACCCATTGCCTCTGTCACCAAAGAAGATGTAGGGAAACTGGAAACAGTCACATATCCTAGGAGACAAGTGTTGCCAAATGAAAGTAGAACATTGAGTCTTCAGCAAGTCCAAAGAATAATGCAGTAATTGAGCTCTCTGCAAACTCAGGGAATGGATGAACTCTCTGTGGCATCTTTTTAGCCTAAGGCCAATTTTCTTAGCTACAGTATTCCTGAAGAAAGTTGTCTGTTGGTTGAGCTAAACCAACTGTATCACCTCTAGTTTTTTGTATGTGCTTAGAAACATACAGCTCATAATGACAGCAAGACCTTCTTCTGTTGCCTAGACCCCGAATTATAAACAAGTTCTCTTTCTTGTGTTATTAAATCATTTTTTTCTACATTAGTCTGAAAACCTTTATAACTGGACTTTTAAAATGTTATTATTTTAAATAAAACAAGCCAAACAAAACAAAACAAAAAAAACCTAAACCAAACAACAAAACTGTTGCATTCAGATAGAGGAAGTAGAAACATTAAAAACAAGTATCATTTGCACTTATTTTCTTTCAGAAAACTTAAAACGTCTCTGTATCATTCACTGTTTCTCAGAGTGTCCATATAGTAATTAGTTATAAGGGGCAATTGTCACTGTCTGTTGATCCAATGGTATTAGTTAAATAGTCAGCTTTGGATATAAATCAGAAAAGGTTTTTTAAAAAGAAAAAGTAAAGTTTATTGATTATTAGCCCAATGAATTCTTGAGTTTGCCTTAAATGAAAATACAGTCACCCTAAGGGGAGGTGAGGAGGATAAAAGGGAAGCCACATGAGATTGTTTTTGTGCCGTCAATCACATGGCTGTTTCGTAGAGGGCTTTTATATAGGTTTGCACAGAATCCATAAAATCCACTATTATTTTAGTACAATTCCATTGATAGAACTGTGACTAGGTTACACTCACTGTGATACCTATAGAGGTGCATTTAATCAATTTTGTTTCTTTCAGAAGTTGAAGTAATTCAGAGTTTATGCTAAGAGACTCTGATGCTAACAAATAATGCTATCATTAGCATTAATTGGGTGGTTACTTTATATGAGACACCTTGCTAAGTGTTTTACTTGTTTTATTTAATCCTCACAATGACCCAATGAAGTATATCCAATGATTACTTGTATTTTACATGTTAAGAAACTGAGGAGGTTCAATAACTTATACAATAGAAGTCTGTTTTTTTGTTTGATTTGGTTTTTTGGTTTCCCCTATCCCCCAAATTATTCACTAGTGAATAATTATTCACTAGTAATTATTTAGGCTTGGGGACTTTTTTCATGGCATTCCAAGTCCCTCTAGAACACTTGATAATTAGTCAAGTTAACTTAAGTGTTTTAGGATGGTTGATTAAGCTATGTCCCCTTTGATTTTTCTCATAAAAACACACAGATTGCTACTCTGTGGCACTGCTGAGATTTGAACCTGTGTATATTTTCCAGTATCAGAGCCTATGGTTTTAGCCCATTATGCTAGGTAGTTTCCCATTACTAAAACGCTAAACATAATTAGGTGGAACACCGTCTGGAAGTTCCTAAAAAAAAAAATTAAAGAATTACCATATGATCCAGCAATTCCACTTGTAAGTATATATACCTAAAATAATTGAAAACAATGACTCAGATATTTGTTCACCAGTGTTCATAGCAGTGTTATTCACAATAGTCAAAAGGTGGAAACCATCAAATGTTCATGAATGGATGAAAGATAAACAAAATGTGGTATGTACATACAATGGAATATTATTTAGCCTTAAAAAGGAATTAAATTCTGATACATGCTACTGTATGAATGAACTTGGAAAATATTATGCTAAGTGAAATAAGCCACAAAAGGATGAATATTACATGATTCAACTTATATGAGGTACCTAGAATAGTCAAATTCATAGAGACAAAAAGTAGAGTGGTGGTTGCCAGGGCCTTGGGGGAAGATAGAATAGGGCATTGTTATTTAATGAGACAAAGATTTAGTTTGGGAAGATGAAAATGTTCTAGATGGTTGCCCAAAACTGTGAATATCATTAATGCCACTAAACTGTATACTTAAGAATGGTTAAAATGTTACATTTTGTTATATACTGGGGGTGTCAAAAAATGTATACACATGACTTGTATTCATCCTTTGTTATAGGTATATATTGGCTGTTACAATTTTAATACAGTTTTAAAGTTTTTTCCTTTCTTAAAATGTGTATACATTTTTTTGTACCCTCTGTATACCACAATAATAAAAAGTAATTAGGACTTAAAACGTTTGCACTAAAATGTGAAGGCTAGAGCCACAAAACAAAACAACAGTATAATTTGAGATGTACTTTGTAAAAGTTGACTTAATCACATAGGTAAGCCTTACTGTGTTCAGCAACACTATAAATCTTACACTTTATTTTCACTAAATAAAGAACAACATAAATAACAAAGAGAATAATTCTTTCAATATCAGTATCAGGACAACATGAAATACAAAGTGTCAGGATGAATTCTAGCAAGAGCAGCTTATCTCAAGGGATATCCAATAACATCTCATTCCTTAATTGCTTTCAAAGTAAACCAAAACACTTTTCCGTGAGCAAGAAATCTTGAAATAGCACTTGGGAAAATTGGTTTGAATTTTATTCTCAAATCAATATTTTGGGAATAGTAAACAGTTTGAAGGAAATATTAAATACTTTTTCATCACATATTGGGATTCTTTTCAGCAATATTTTTAAAGTAATCAAATTGGCTCATTTTAGTGCCCTAGATTCTGGCCTGATTTGTTTATTTATACTAAAATATGAAGATCAAGATGATATAAGCCTTAATGTTCTTTGATTAGTCAGTGCTTTTTTTTTCTTTGTTGATTTTGTTTCTCGGTCAGAAGCTTCACAGCAATCAATCAAAATTGTACCTTGTACTCAATCCTGAGCTATCAAAGGAGCCAAATCAACATTATAGAATTTACTGATTGAACAATTAAATATGGTCCCTTTTCATTATATACCAACTGGTACTTATCAGAATGTTACAATATAGGCAGCTATTCCTTCCCAATTTTGTCATTGTTTGAATTTTGAACTTGCGTCTTCCTGTGCTTGAATCATTCTTCTCAAGTCATTGCATGAGTGGCTTCTCATCTTTCAGGTTTCACCTCAGATGTCAGCTTCTCAGAGAGGCCAACGCTGACCGTACCCTATCTAACATGGTCTCTGCCATCACCCCGTCACTCAGAGTCATTTCCTTGGTGGCACTTGAACACTCACTGAAGTTAATCTGGATTTGCTTGCTTGTCTGTTGTTTGCCTTCCGCCGTGAGGACATGAGCTCTGTAAAGGCCATCTTGTTTCCTCCTCCATTCCTTCTGTCTAGCAGAGCAGGCCCATAGTAGGTAGATTTGCTTTCTTGCTTCTGCCTTGCAACTGTGGGTATAAACGGACTCAGAGCCTTGCCCCTGGGAAGCACTGCTCTGCTCGGCTCTTCTCTTTATGGGTACTGCAGTGGGCACATCTCACTGGGCTGAGGGGCTGCATTAAGGAAGATGTAGACATTTCTGTGTTTTCTCATTAGAATGCTATCCTAATCCCTTGAAATGACACATATTCTTAGCAAGTTACAGGCATGAGGCTGACCTCACTTTCCTACTCTCTTTTCTGAGGACCAGTCTTATGTAAGCATCAGCTCTGAATCCATAGGGAGAATAGTGAACCAACCAAATGAAATCCAAGCCTACTGTCTTCCCATTTTAGAGATGAAAAAACCAAGCAACATCAGTAGTATCTAGATCCTTGCCTTTATTACTTGATAAAGCAAAGCGAGGCAACAGAAATAAGAGTGGAAAAAAAGTTTTCTTAAGACCATTTCTAACTATGATTTCAGGGTTCCTATGCAGTATTTTGTAGAGGCAGTAAGGGTGTGCCTCCAAATGAGCAGTGAGTAGCTGGGAACAAGGCGTCCTGATCAGTCAGATATTTTGTTTTTGAAAGGGTCCATCCGGACTCAAAAACTAAGGTAGTAGCAGGCTTCTAGTTGTCCTGCAGCCATGGCAAACAACGAATTCCCCCCTTCTTTTGGAATAAAGCAGAACTCCTTAGTTTTCGAAGGTTCCTGGCCACACAAGGTAACAACAAACCAAATTTCCCAGTCTCCCTTGTAAGCAGGTATGTGCATATAAGTAACAAGCTACACAACAACCAGATCAGAGGCTTAAACGGAGTGGTCACAGCTTCCCCTGTCCTCCTCACCCCATCTCACTGGCTGTAATGTGGAAGTGGTGGTGAGTCATCCTAAGACAGAAGGGTGAGAGTGACACTCTAGGGATGAAAAGGGAAGGAAAGGAGCCAGCTTGTCAGAGCCAGAGTTTCTAACCCTTTGGAGCCACCAATCATCTGGGTTACCGATGCCTACATTGTTACATGAGAAAGAAAAATGTGAGACAAAAAACAAGTTCATCTTGTGCAAGCCACTGTTATTTGTAGTTTCTGTTCCAGCAATCCAACTCACTTTTTTTTAAAGGGGAACAGGACTTTATTGGGGAACAATGTGTACTTCCAGGACTTTTTCCAAGTCAAGTTGTTGTCCTTTCAATCGTAGTTGTGGAGGGGTCAGGTCAGTTCCAGGTCCAGTTGCCTTTGTTAGTTGCAGGGGGCGCAGCCCACCATCCCTTGCAGGAGTCGAACCGGCAACCTTGTGGTTGAGAGGATGCACTCCAACAGAGCCATTCGGGAGTTCAGCAGCAGCTCAGCTCAAGGTGCCGAGTTCAATCTTAGTTGCAGGGGGCAAAGCCCACCATCCCCTGCGGGAGTCCAGGAATCGAACTGGCAACCTTGTGGTTGAGAGCCCACTGGCCCATGTGGGTATGCAGCCTTCAGAGTTAGGAGCACGGAGCTCCAACCGCCTGAGCCACCAGGCTGCCCCCCAACCTACATTTAACACAACCAACTTTCCTTGATGATTCAGATGCTATTTCCTCATTTTTGCAAAATGGCTTTAGGATCTCAAAATGATAAACTTTTTGAGTTAAAAAACTCCTTCAAGGTTAGCCTATCATAGCCTCACTTTATTCTTGAGGAAATTAAAGATAGAGGGAATCAATAAGCTTCTCAAGCCTCACAGGTAGCTGATACCGTGTGTCTCTGAAAATAAGACTGGGTCTTATATTAAGCTTTGCTCCAAAAGACACATTAGGGCTTATGTTCAGGGGATGTCCTCCTGAAAAATCATGCTAGGGCTTATTTTCCAGTTAGGTTTTATTTTTGGGGAAACATAGTAGCAGGAGTAGTGCTCAAATCTCCTGAATTTCGGCTCATTGTTCTTTTCTGTTGTGGTCCAATTAGCAGAATTCCCTGGAAATGACTCTGGGGACTCCCCCTGGGAGGCCTGGACAATTTACTAGCTGGGACCTGGGGCCTTTTTCCCCCCAGGCTACCTATAAATAGCTGCTACACTGCATAGACTGACAAAGCTGCTCAGACTTCCACAATAGGAAGGAAGAGTGACTAGGCTAGGTCTATGCCTGGTTCCGGCATGCCTCACTGTAGGATGACAGGAGAATCAGGATCCATGCCCTTACTTTTCTTGCTGCGCCTGGCCTTGAAAGTTTCTCTTCTCTCCAACAACACTGATTCTTCTTCCTATGACCCAGCATTGTGCAGTTTGTCTAGGACCCTGGATCACAGCAGTTAGAAGCTCAGAGGGCACCTACTTGCATGAGTTCATTCTATAATCCTATACGTGATCATTCGCATGCAGTTTGTTAATTAGAAGAAATTTTCTGTAACAACTAGCAACAGGGATAACTTCACTGTCAAAGGAACAGCACAGAGAACAAACAAACCATTTAATGTTAAGATCTATCCTCCTGGTGCCCAATCACAGCTCCCTCTGGACAAAGGGCATTAGCGCAATTATGATTAAAAAAGCTACCCAAGGTCGCATGGAAAGCAGAAGGTCAAATCCAGCTACTAGCACACAAGGTCCCCAGGCTTACCCTTGCAGTTTTACTTTTTTTTTTTTTTTAAAAAGGTCTTCCATTGCAATATACTTATGAAACTAAACGTTTATATTTGAATTCTGCAAAATTCTATATTTTACACACAACTATCATACATACACTTCTTACCATCTTCATTTTCATCAAACACTGGGGGCTTGCTTGAAGTGTTGGCTCCCATGGTCATCTGCTGAGACCTGGATCCTCCAGTTACATAATCGTGGCAGAAATAGTCATCTTCGCTCAAAAGAGGTCTGGAAGACTTAGCTAGAAATCAAGGAGAGAAAAAGAAATGGTAGTCTTACAATACCTTACAAATGGCTCACTCTGGCTACCCTGACTACAGACTGTGGCCAAAATGTCAATTTGTACCACTGCAGTGGAATTTTTGGTGCTTGAAAATGATAAATTCAGAAATAACAGAGACCATGCATCTGGGAGAACCCACTCCATGGCCTCATCAATAGTGGACTAGACCGACAAAGAAGGAGAAAATCAAAATATTTTTCTCTAAATATGAAGACAAGTTTAAAATGAGGTCGGCAATGTTTTAACAACTATAAATTAAAAATGGTATTTTATTGTGCCTCTCCATATTTTTGAGAAAATACGTATGTTGATTTTAAACTTTTTTTTGATGTGTGATTGACAGCTTTAAGGTGTTTTTTTTTTAATAAAAATATATTCCCTATGTCTTTTCTCCTTCCTTGGAAGATACTAAAGTATAAAAGAAACAAAGTCTGAGTTTGGGCTTTGCCACCCCAGCAAGTTGCTAAACTTCACTAAACCTTTCCTTTTTCTTTCCCCTGAACTTGAAGATGATAACTGGCCTTACCACAAAGGCAAATTATATGTTATTAATATTTAATGAGACCACATGTACAGTATTTGCACCCCATAAGTGCTCAATAATTGTTAGCGACTCTGAAGCTCAAATTAAATGATGTGTCTGAAAGAAAAGTACATCTACAGCTTTTTTTCAATTTTAAACATACCCGTAAAGAATTTTACTCTCCCTGAAATTGGTAAGGAGAGGCACATCTAGAGTTCTGGCTCTAAAATTGACGTTGATAACAGCTTTGGGCCAGTTATTTAACGTGTCTCCTCTAAAATGGGGGAAACAACAATGCCTTCCTCAGGAATCCCAAGCTGAGATGCTAAAGGGAGCCAGGCAGAAATGCAAACAAGTGAGTGGCCCAACCAGATGGAAGACATTAGTGCCCGGTGGGGACACTGGTGTCCTAGAGAATCCAGGTTCTATCTAGAAGACATCACTGCTCTCAAATCTAAGAGATTGTTGTCAAGTGGGCCCAAATATGGGCCCAGGGGCCAAATTTTCAGATCTACTGAAAATGGGTAAAGAACCAGATTTTATACAAAATATTTAAAAATTAGTTCTAGCTATATGGCCTGAGCTAATCTCCTGCCTAGGACAAATACCGTTCATGGATATACTTAAAGAGACAATGTGTGGAAGGCAACCAACACAATGCCTGTCACATAATGTGCAAAGCATAAATGTTAGCTACTGCCATTTTTAATAGTAGCAGTATTTCCTTATCATGTAATATATATATATATATATATATATATATATATATATATATATATTTTAATTTGACACCTGATGACTGAGTTACTCTTGGACTTTTTTTCACATGAAGGAAATACAAATTGGAGGCATCGTTGAAGAAAGTGCCCCAAGGGAACCTGGCCTGGATGTTATTGAAAAAGAACCTGGGAAGCCCCTAAACGAGCCTAAAAGAAAAGCTTAGTTTCCAGTTAGGAAAATGTAAGTAAAGCCTTCATTTGGAAGGTGGACTCATTAAGGAAATGCTACTTTTCATACTAAAAGCCAACCGCTGGCCAACTGCCTTATGAACTTTAAAAAGAATGATTAAATGGAGAGCAAAGAAAGAGTTAGCAATTAGGAAGCAACCAATTAAATAGTATCGGAGAGGGGTGGGGTGGGAGCAGGTGGTAACAGGTGGTTAGAGGAAGCCCCGAGGGACAATTGAGTTCAGGAACATAGAACTCTCAATTGTCTCTCCAGGCTAAAAAAAAAAAAAAAAAAAAAAAAAATGCTTTTAATTCCAGCAGGAAAGAGGGTAGGAAGAAGCAAGTGGGATGCTTTAATGTTTCACTGTGGACTAGGGAGAAGCAAATGGGGTGCTCTGTGTATTGTTACTGCATTCGAAATCCAGAACAAGTGGGGACTATTGTACGGGCTCAACCAGAAATGACATTAGAGAGTATTGGTCCTAAAGAGAACATTGATTAAAAAAGAGAGAGAGAGAAGATTGATTTTTAAGGAATTGTGATTGCTAACACAGCGGACTGAGGACTGCATTCTCTTTCGTTTTGTGTATCAAGCCCCAGTACACATAGTTTTCACACCACACCCCAATCCTGTCATATATATATATATATATATTTCTTTTTTCTTCACACCTCAGGATTCTCTCAAGTAGCCCATCTTCTTGCAGCATAAACTATACCAACCATTGACCTTGCAAGTTGTCAAATCAGAAAGAGGAGAGAGGGATATTACCACAATTTGCCACATTTCAGAATTTCATTCTGATGTACAATTTGATGTGCCAAAGATCCAGTGATTTTTTTTTTTCCAGCAGAAACAATCTGTGGAAACAGGTAACTGCTTTTGTGTGTGTTTGGGGGAGAGGAAGGTGAAGGGAACTACTGGGTTAGGTAGCTTCACTGCACTTAACATACCCAATCCAGTTTAGGATGGTATTTGTCTTCTTCTCCCCATGTGGATAACCAAATTAGACAACTTTCCCTCATATCCCGAAAGAAATCAACCTTTCTCTGCTGGGAAGATGGAGACACATCTTTTCCATTCTGCTGAATACGGCCCAGAAGAGCCAGAGGACTCACCTCTTCCAAACCCCACACCCTTCCTGACCTCCTGGTACTAAGTCTGCAGTGTCCATAAGCATCATTTCAAGATGTCCAGAGGACTGTCACCACCCATGGAAATGAGCGTACTAAACATAGAAAATATAAGAGAAAGGACAACGTGTCTCACAGAAACACAGGGAATTTTCCCTTGACCTTGTCAATTACCAGATAATCAACTGCAGACTCTTTCTCTAATGCCAATACTTGGCCTTTGGCCTATGCTTTTGGGGGCTGTCAACATGTAAGCTTTTCTAAGCACCTAAGGCTCCCTAGGTCAGGCGGCTGCATCTTCAGGAATCCAAGAACCTAAGTTGTGATGCAAGAAAGTTACAACTTCTGACAAAACGGTTTCCGTTCCATTGCCCCAGCCTGTGTACAGGCATAACTTATTTTGCTTGCATTTGTAAAACAGGACTTCTTAAACTGAGAAGTATTTAGAAACATGGGGAAGAAAGAAAATGGGAAAAACACCAAAGTTAACACCACTCTTGCATTGTTTATATTTTGTCATCTTTGCTGCATGATTTTTACATATTCAATATTATAAGTAAACATTGCCACCTTAACCCCTCATTCCAAATTCATTCCCTTTTCCTACTTCCCAAAGACAGTCACAGTCATGAAGGTGGGATATATTTTACAGTCAGCTACTTCCTATGATTTTGCAGCACGATGTGTTTTAAAGCAAGTCCCCTAAATGAGGTAGTACATTTTGCATCTTACTGTAACCACCTACTGTTATACTTCTGCAATCTAGGCATGCTGATCTCTACAGCTCTGATTCCTGCTTTTCAAGTGCTGCATAGCAGTCCATTGTGTGACTACACCACATTTTATTTACCTGTAAAAAAATATTCAAATCCTTCAGCTTTTGGGGGGGGAGGGGGGGAGACGGGGGCGGGAGGGCATTCTTGTGGAGATGAAGCCAACCATCAAGGGCAGTTTTGGGTTGTTTAGAAGCTGGATAAGAAACAAGCAGAAACACCTCCAGCAGTTATCACCACCCAGCAAATATTAATAGAAGTGTGTGTGTGTCTGGACCTGAGTTAGCGGGGAGCTAGGGGCCGTGGTGGGGTACAGTACAGCTGGTAAGCTAGGATTGGCGTATCGGTTGTGCTGGGTTATCTTGAGCGGCTGCCTTTGTTTTTCCTTCCCTTTTAACTTCCTAGCTTCCCAACGGCGCCCTTACTATACTAGTTTATTTAAAAGAAAAAAAAGTCTAGGCCACCACTCACCTAGATCTTGGTTCTGTCTCCGCGCCTTACAAGAAGCCCCGACTGCTTCCACCTGGGCAGGAGGGGCCGCCGGAGGAGCTCCCAGGAACGCGGAGAGCCGGAACAGGCAGCTACCTGCCCGGGCCGGGGGCGGCGGCGCGGGGCTGGGCCGGGCTGGGCGGGCACCTGCGGCCCCCGAGGTCCGAGCGCCGTCTGCCCTCGCAGCTCCTCCTGGAGGGGCGGCTCCCGGGCTGGGGGGGAGCGTGGGGACAGCTCGCTGGCGCCGGGCCTCCTCGGAAACGGCGGGCAGTCGCCTGGGGTCGTTTTGTCGCCTGGGGAAGTGCAGCGCGGAGGACAGCGCTGCGGGCGCGGCTTGGAGCTGGTGGCGGCGATCCCGCGGCGCGCTGGCACTGCCCGGAGCCGCTGCCCGGAGCCGCTGCCCGGGAGGCAAAACGCGCCCCAACTTGCCGGACTGAGGCCCAGTTCCCCTGAAGTGACCCCTTCCCCCCCCCCCAAGATATTCAGGCGGCACCTCCGAGGATGATGGATATGGGAGTGGCGGGTGGGACCCTGCAGAACTGAGAAGGAGGAAGGCAAGACTTCCTGGGAGGGTATTGCGGGAGATCAAAGGGAAGGTTGGGAATTTCATAAGTCCCGACGAGAAGGAAGGATCGTGTAACAATTGTGTTCTAGCCGATATCCTCACTTTACTGCTGGGGAAACGGAGGCACAGACAAGGAAAGGACTTGCCCAGCGTAATGTAACAAGGGAGAGACCCTTTTATACAGCCCGGCCTCCTGGTTCCCAGCCCCCATTTCCGTCCCCCCCGCGCATCTTATGCTCCTCTTCTGCGTGTGGCGGTGGCGGCAGGGGACGGGTTCAGAGATGAAGGCACGCTCAGTGGAAGTTTCTGTGTTCTCTCCCACGGCAGCTCCCTGTACTTCCCCTTTGTAATCACCAACACGATTGAAATCACTTCTTACTGTTTCCCCTCTAACTGGAGTCACACACACTTAAGCCCCTGGAGAAGGAGCACATAGGTGGCTTACTGCAATGACGGTGGGCAGCCGTGGGGGTGCGGTGGGGACAGCTTCTCTTCATCTCCAGCATTTCCCAGCCGTGTGGAAATGCCAGCTCAGTGTTGCCAGGTATTCAGATTTTAAAAGAAAAGCTGGAAATGAGAACGTCTGTGTGAAATCTCCCATTATTTTTAAACACTGGCACGTTTTTTAAAAAAATGCAAAAATCTGTGTTGGTTGGTTGGGCAAGATGCTTCTGTGGCTGAAATGTCGTTTTCAGACTCCCAGTTTTTTGATCTATGGAGATGTAAAGTGCCACAGAGTGCAGGAACCATACTGGCTTTGCTAATCATTTTTGTTATCAGCACCTGGAATGGTGTCTGATGCATCTTAAATATCTGCTGAAACTGTTGAAGACGTCTGTGGCCACCTTACGGTCAAGAACCCATAATTTACTCATTAAACAAGTATTTCAAAGTAATCTTCTTGTTATATCATGACCTAGCCCCTTTCCTCTTCTTTCTTCTATCTCAACCTTGGGCGACATCCTATGCAAGTACTTTACAACAGAGAACAACCTTGAACTCCAACTAACCTACTTTCTCATTTTGCATTTAGAGTCCTGAGGAAGGGATTTGCTCAAAGCCACGCGATGAGTTGGTGGCAGAACTCACTAGAAACTGATGTTATATTGCCAACTCCTGTCTGAGAGAGGATCAGGTGATACGGATGAACATTTAACATGTTTCTTGGGTCAAGTTCCAAAAGAGGGCAACCAAGTTCAGAAAAAAAAAAAAAAATTAAGGAATTTATTTTGAGGAGAAGGTATCCTCTTTAAGGCAAAAATCAGGCACCCGACTGAATATACATTGATTTTTGTGTAACACCTGGTAGTTTACAAAACACTGATTATCTTCGTGGCGTTGGAGATGCCCTCCCAATTTGTTGGACCCATGTTTTGTCCCACCTCCCCCAGGATATAATGATATCCAGTTTATCACTGAGAAAATAGAAATGACGAAGTGGGCTAAGAGTTGAACTGAAGGCTCTGGAATTCTCTTCATTTTAGTCTCCTGGTTAGCATAAAGGGCTTTGGAGTCAGGCAGTCTTCCATCCAAATGCCTGCCCCATCATCTCTGAGATGTCAGCCAAGTCACTTAAAGGCTCTGAGCATCAGTGTCTAACTTCAGTAAAGGGGATAACAGTCATTCCGACCAGCTATAATTAATGGCAGATTAGATGAGGTAATGTATACAATAATGCACTTAGCATGGTGCTAGGCAGCACAGAGCAAATACTTAGAAACTGTCAACGGTTAAGGTTGTCCTGTTAACTGGCAGGTTACCAGGTCCTGCACCAATACTTCTCATCTGTTCTATAAGTTTTTCTTCTGTCAGGATGGCTGGTTGGCTCAGTTGTTTATATAGTGTGGTGCTGGTGTGCCGGTTCGATCCCCACATGGGCCGTGTGAGCTGCATCCTCCTTTAAAAAAAACAAAACTTTCTTCTGTTGGTACAGTCACTTTTGCTTAAAATAAAACCACTAATCAGTTCTAATGTATTTAGTCATGTAAAGGCTTGGCATACCATAGGTTTTATGGGAAAACAGTGATTCTTATTACTGTGTCCTATGCAGTCTTTGAAAGGCAGACTTGTTTTAAAGAGTTGATCGTTTGAATCATCGATTTATTCAGTTGCTCATACTTCTCTTGTCAGTGTTCCATAGCTCTAGGAGAAACTGAGGAAACTGCCACAAAGAAGCTACCTGGGAGACTAACCAGGCTAGATATTTATGACAATCTCTGGAGCCCCCCAATGGAGAAGAGAAGGAAATGAAAAATAACCCAGTGAGGAACTCTTGTTCGGATAGATAGCTACACTTCTTTTTTGTTTTAAACCATGGCTTATAACATAAACAATACCACACCAATCTAACCATGCCCATTTGTGGCTTGAAGTTATCTGCTGAGTTCTACTGCATTTAGAATAAAGTGGCCCTGTCGACTCCGGCTGACAAGGCCTTATGCTGTTCCTCTGCTCCAGCCACACTGGCTTTCTGCTCTTTGCAGATCATGCTGTCCTTGTCCCTACCCCAGGACATTTGAATGGCTCCTCTTTATGCCATAAAGGCTCCTCTTTATGGATGTGGGTCTGGAGTTATCATTCAGCAGTTAGCTCACATTTCTCAGCTCAGAGAGACTTTCCCTCAACTTCTTACCTGGAGTTCTTTTCCTACCACTTTCTCCATTCTCCACTGCACTCTCATGTCTTTCATCTTATCACTTATCATGAACTATACCTAATTTGTTTGCGTCACTTCTTTGCTATGTGTCCAACCACTGAATGCAGACTTTGTGAGGGCAGGAATGATCTCTCTCTATACCCAGTGCTGAACCAGCATTTGGTACTTAGAAAGTGTTTAATTAGATAAATAAATGTTTGCTATTTCCATCATTATTTTCATTTCTTAGTCCAGGGGGAAAATACAGAGAAGACATATTACACCTCAAAGCAGTAACCATTCCCATGACATAAATGAACCTTTATTGGGTTATGTTTTAAGGGGGGGAAAGATAAGTAAGAAATGATCATTGGACATGAGGATTTGGTGGTTTGGATAAAAACAGTAATTACAACTTCAGATTGGTAGATGCCCAAGTAGGAGTGTCTGGGAAGCACTGGCTGAATTAGTTAGCTCTCCTGGAAGGAGCTAGAAGCTTTAGTGTCTTGAAAGATGAATGGAGGGTCACTGGACAGAGAGCAGGGCATTCCAGATCTGGGGACTGGAGGCATACAGAAGCACAATATTTTGGGAGAAATATAAAATGTTTAGTGCAACTGGAGTATAAAGAGTATAGTGGGAGTGAGAGAAGATGGGGGAAAGATCTGAAGAACCAACTATACTATGAAAAACAGCTTGAAGTTTAATCATAGCAGCAATGGGAGGCCCTCAGATGTGTGAAGCAGGAAAATGGACCTCATTAGAGTTGAATTTTAGTAAGATCACGCTGCCCTCTCCACACAAGACACAGCTTTATTTTCTATGCAGATTATTCTCAGTTACTAAAAGGATGAGATCTCTCTTGTAAAAGAAGAAAATTCTCCTTAGTTGTAAAATAAATAATCAGATCCTAGCACAATATTTCATATTTAGTAACACAAATCATTCTGTCTTCACCACTCAGCCCATGAGGGGGACATAGTTTACTTGAATGAGCGGGACACAATACGACGTAATGGGAACATTTGATTGTTAAAGTCCAAAAAAAAGATAGACATATGATCAAATATTCCCTCATACATCTTACTAGAAAATCAGCTGAAAAAAGAGAAAGAGAGGAAAAACGGATGAGTTACAGCACAGAAGAAATGAACATTTATGTTGCCCACCGTATATACCATGTTTCCCCCAAAATAAGGCCTAGCCAGACAATCAGCTCTAATACGTCTTTTGGAACAAAACTTAATATAAGACCCCATCTTATATAAGACTGGTTCCTATATAAGACCCGATTGTATTGTATTGTATTGTATTGTATTGTATTGTATTGTATTGTATTGTATTGTATTGTATTGTATTGAATTGTATTGTATTGAATTGTATTGTATTGAATTGTATTGTGTTGTATTGTATTGTACTGTATTATATTATATCATATCATATATCTTATCGTATCGTATCATATCATATCATATCATATCATACCCTGTGTTACATTATAGTAAAATAAGACCAGGTCTTATATTAATTTTTGCTCCATAAGACACATTAGAACTGATTGTCCGGCTAGGTCTTATTTTCGGGAAAACACGGTATACACCCATGTGCTCGTTTATTCCATTGAGAGGTGAATAATTTATTTGCTCTTTAGTTAACTTTAGTAGAGTCTTGTTGTTGAGAAAAAAATATTGTGAGCATCGGCAGACCTGGGTTTGTTTCCTGATTCCACCACCTAAAGCTTCATGACGTTGTGCATGTCATTTAGATTCAGAGTCTTTATTTCTTGATTTGTACAACATGGATACTAATGGTACCTAATCCCAAGGAGTGTTGTGATGATTAAATGAGATAATGCAGGAAAGCACCTAGTGCAATATCTGGTGCAAAGGAGTACCTAATAATTAATATTGTTAGACCAAATGCCTCTCTTTTGTACAAAAAGGGAGAGAATGCCCACCTCACTGTACACTCATCAGCACTGACTCTTTTGAGAAATCATTGCTAAGATATGATTACAACGCTGAACAAGATAGACACTTCATGAAGGAGTTCATCATGTACTGAAAATTAAGGGACATTCACTGGGAATTTCAATACAGAGTGACAGGGCCATAATAACAGAAGTTAGTGTGCTCTCTGAGTACAGAAATGAAGTACACAGTCTCATCTAGGAGTGTCAGCAAAGGAGTCACAGAAGTATAGCATCCGAGCTCAGTCCTGCAGGTAGAGTACAAGTTGGTTGTGCAAAGAGAAGGAGAAGGCAGTGTTCCAGTCGAGGGAACAGCATGTGCAAAGTCGAGTAGTCGAAAGAGAGCAGGTTGTGTTCAGGGAAGCCGTGGAGCTTTCGTGACACCAGGCTGTGAAGCAGGAAGGCACTATATACAGAGGGAACAGCAAGTGCAATATCCTGGATGTGACAGAGACAATGTGTACTCATGTCACTTTATCTGATCAGCACAGCAAACCCATGAATTATGTGGTGCTATCTTCTGTTTGCAGAATAGAAAATAGAAACTCGTATGGTGGAGGTAAATTGCCCAAGCTCCCAGCTCTGGTTTGCTGCAAAGTCAATATCCATTTTTTTATACTATAGGCTTTGTCTCTGTATGATGTATGTGTGTGTGTGTGTGTGTATAAGTGTGTGATGCAATTTTAATCTCTTCTTCTATGCAATAAATATAATGATTGAAAATACAACCTTAAAAAGAGAACATTCCCATAAAGTTGTTTTAGAGCCAGAAGATTTAGTGCTGGCTTATCTGATGTCAGCTCCTCATATTATTCGACCAAATGATCTATGAATGACAGCTCAAAATATACAAACAATTTAATTTCCTAAACATTTTCTGCATAAAGAAAGAAATCAGATATATCTTGACTTTGTTCTCTACATCATTAGTTTGCACCTCACTCTTATGAGAGATGGGATAAAGTTGTGAAAGCGAGGGGAAGGAGTGATCTTATTTACCTGTAAACAATTTAATTTGACTCTTTAGGTCACCGGTTGCCTCCCCAGCCCTTTACTGTCAGTACACGTACGTACACTCATACACACACACACACACACACACACACACACACACACAGTCACACACACATACACACTGCACGGGCATATATTAGCATATCCAGGAGCATGTAGGAGGAGCAAGTAGTAGACTTCATATTTACCTCGGTAGCTTAGGACAGTAATAAATGCCCATTTCCACTTCCTCTCTCCTTCCTTTCTCTTAGAGCTTTTTAAAAATAGGGATGTCTTTGCAGTGAGCTGGCCTTATATGTGACCCAGAAGTGAAGGGAATGATATGGAGTTGTGCTCTGACAATGGAAAATACATCTGGTGAGATTACATTTATTTCTTAGTTGCCTAGGGAGATATTTTAAAGATCTATAAACACACACACACATTTATTTATTTATGTCATGTTTAGGATGAATATTAGGTTTCATTGAGTTAACGTATGTTTTTTGTCCTAGAGTCTTCTTCCTAAACTTGTGATGTTCTGGGGATAGTGGTTTTCTCCCCCCCAAAAAAAGAAAAATTGCTCTGTTACATGCAAATTGTTTCTCAGTCTAGCCTATCCATGCTGTAATTAGAGACAGTTCCTCCTAGGAATTAGAGATATTTCCTCCTAGGCTAATTGTAAATTTTTATATTGTTGGAGGCTGTTTCCTTGAAACATTTAGAAAAGGCAAATGTGAGATAATCCAGGGTACCCGCCAAACAAGGAAGTTGTAGAATATCTTCAGATGTCCATGACCTTCAGGGTCAGTGCTGTCTTTTGCCCCCCCCCCAAAGTGCATCTCCAGTCAACCAAGAAAGAGTGCCGTGGCTCTCAGGGGCACCTTGCCTGATTTCCTAACATTCCGTTTAATCCATCAGGTTGTACATTCCTGGGTATGGAAGTGACTTACGTTGTAAGGCATACTGAACTCGAAAAGAGGAATAAAAGAAAGAGAAATTGTGTATGTTTTTTGGTATCCCAAAGTAGGCCAAGTCTTCTGCATACTAATTTAATTCATGAAGTGTTACTTCTGAATCAAAAATTTGTTCCACAAACCCTGTTGTTGTGTGATTGGTATATGAAGTCATTTCAAATATACTTTATTTTAGGATGCCCACCGTTTGGCAAGTGCTTTTAATAGTTTGGCTTCTCTAGGAAATGGCTCAGGACCTAGGGGATGGTGGTGAGGATCCAGCATTTTGAAAGTGGCCTTTTAGACGATCCAAATGAGTACCTTGAAGCTGAATGACTAAAGCAATTCGAGTGTATTTGTCATAGTCAAAGAGGCATTTTTTTTTCCAGAAAGTGTCTGTAAATTGTTCAGATCAGCAGGACACAGCTCACAATGGCTGATTTTAAGAAAATTCCAAATGTGAAGCACTGTCCTTTGATGTCCTTAAAGTCCACATGGTTTTAATGACAAAGAGTCGTATTATCCTAGGTGGTGTCTCCTGGCTCTACTAATAATAGTATCACCACCCTACCTCATACATTAACCTCATTATTCTGGGCACAACTTTTTACTGGAGAGTTCTTTGAATTCCTTTGACTGGGATTTCCTGTTTCTTGGATTTTTTGTTTTGTTTTGTTTTGTTTTTTGTTTTTTGTTTAAAGATTTTATTGGGGAAGGGGAACAGGACTTTATTGGGGAACAGTGTGTACTTCCAGGCCTTTTTTCCAAGTCAAGTTGTTGTCCTTTCAGTCTTAGGTGTGCGCAGCTCAGCTCCAGGTCCAGTTGCCGTTGCTAGTTGCAGGGGGCACAGCCCACCATCCCTTGCGGGAGTCGAACCGGCAACCTTGTGGTTGACAGGATGCACTCCAACCAACTGAGCCATCTAGGAGCTCAGCGGCAGCTCAGCTCAAGGTGCCATGTTCAATCTTAGTTGTAGGGGTGCTGTGCCCACCATCCCCTTGCGGGACTGGAGGAGTTGAACTGGCAACCTTGTGGTTGAGAGCCCACTGGCCCATGTGGGAATCGAACTGGCAGCCTTCAGAGTTAGGAGCATGGAGCTCTAACCACCTGAGCCACCGGGCCGGCCCCTTGGATAAACTCTTAAAGGACTGGAGCATAGCACAGATTATTTGAAGGTACCTGGGACATGCCTTTCCCTTCCCTTGCATGTTATGCTCAAGTGGTGGGGATAATTTTGCCTTCCTTTCCTTTTATTCAAAATAGGGGGCTGGTTTGTTCTGTCACATTTACTTTGCACTGGCACTTGGAATGCACATTGACGAGACTACAGTAGTTGTAATCCATTTCACATTATCTCTGCTAATGAAAGGGAATGGTTATGTAGTACCTATAACTTCGTTTTACTGAACACCTACTCTTTAAAAGGCGTGTTACATGCACTAACTGAATTTAACAGCAGTGATTCCAGATAGCAGTTATTATTCAGAATTTAAGGGTGAGGAACTTGAGACTTAGAGAAGTTGAGTAACCTACTGATGTTAATTCAGTCTAAACTGGGATTTGAACCCTGCTGCCCCTAAATTCAGTCCCTTTTTTCCCGCATAAATGATGACTTCTACAGTTCAAAACAGCTACAGTTTTTAGTTTGAGTATGAGGGATGCTAATGTTCTTGAAGATTCCACGTGAAAATACATTTAGATATCCAGTTTCTCCCCTTCCAATCCTGACTGCCTTCCCATGCAGAATAATGGGATCATTTTTTCAACCGATATGAAGCAAGTGTCTTATGTATTGCGGTGTTTTTCCCCTACTTTGGAAGTTCCCTGCTTCATTAGAACAGAGCTGCATCTCCAGTTCTTGTGCGAGTAAATGAAGATGTATTTTTATCACTAGAATGAGCAGAAAATGTCAATAGAAAGAAGAAAAACCTATTTCCATAGATCTGGGTAGTTTCAGGCAACAAGAAAGAACATTGCAGTGAATCTCAACATTTCACAGAGTATTCTTTACCTTTCTGATAACTTTATTGACTCATCAAATCATTAGTTTATGTTAGTCATTCAAATGTCTGTACCAAATGCTCACCCTTGTAACCACCCTGCAGAAGAAATGGGATCAGGAATTCAACCAATGATCCATAGTTCCAGCAAGGTAAATTCAGGCCCTTTCCCAGGGTCACGCTCAGTCTGTGCCAGGTTATCCGCCCACAACCATACTGGTTACAACTGATGTGATCATGAGTTTCTCCTGCCATTTTTCTGTGCTCAGCACCGCTTCTGTCATACCAAACAGAGATGGAACACATAACAAAGTCAGGTAAGAATTCTAAATAGCATCCCTCTCTTTGTTCCCAATTTCAGATATTCCTGTAAAGCCTTTGAAAAGTACAGAAGTGGCCTAGCCAAGTGAAAACTGGAGTGTTAATAAGGGATTAAAGATACCTGGTTTCTCTTTAGGTTCTGCCTTTGTTCTAGTTATATTCAACATCTCTTTCTTATCTATGGCATAAAGAGAGTATTTATCTGTCTCTTTTGGTACAAGAGAGCCACAAGAATAAATGATATACTATGCTTCAGTATAATCCCTTAGTTAATAGCACTGGTATATAAAATTATGATAATAAACATTATTGGTCAATCATGATCATTATTTGTGGTTTATGACAGATAGGCTTATTTTCCTCAATTAGTTCTAATTTACCAACCAATGCCCTTTTCTTTTCACTCACAGCTCTTCACTGTCCACTAAGTACACTCTTCCAAATCATTGGTGGGGAAAGAACAAAATATCCATTGCCCTTGCTGTATTATTAACTTGATAATATAGCACAGATAATCTTTGTGTTATAAATAGTTCTTTTTCATCCCAGATGCAACTATGAAGTCAAAGAAAATAATGTTATAAATGAAAAGAAGCATTCTTTCCATTATCTGGAGTGAATACAGTACTGCCAGTGTTCAATTTTTTTTTTCCCCTTTCGTGACTTTCACTGACACTGCCTAATTGTGCAGCCCTGACAATTTTCCACAGAGTCCTGATCACATGTGAAGGATTATATTTTTCTGATGATCAAGAGACACAACAGCTGTCTTTCACAAACCTAAAATTCAGTAATTTCTAATTTTGTTTTTCTGGAAAGTTAAGGCTATGGGTCAAGGTAAATGTCTTTTTGGAATCTTAGTTTTAAGTTATTTATCTTTTTTTTTTTTTTTTTTTTACTGTGGTAACAAGCATGTAATTGGAGAGCTACACTCTTAACAAAGTTTTAAGTGTACAGGACAGTACTGAGAGCTATAAGCACCATGTGTTACATCAGAACTCTAGAACTCTTTCATCTTGCATAACGGAAGCTCTATCCATTGAACAGCCGACTCCACATTTCTCCCTCCCTCAGCGTATAGCAGTCACCAGTTTACTTTCTGCTTCTCTGAATTTAACTACTTTAGACACCTCATATAAATGAAATCATGCAATATTTGTTCTTTTGTGTATTTCACTTACCATAATGTCCTCAAAGTTCACCCATGTTGTAGCATATGATAGGATTTCCTTTTTATGAATGAATAATAGTCCATTGTATGTACATACATTTATCTGATGATGGACAGTTAGATTGGATTCATGGTTTGCCTATTGTGAATAATGCTGTAATGAACACTTGAGTGCAAATATCCCTTCAAGATCCTGATTTCAATTCTTTTGGATACTCACAATTGGAATTGTTGAATCACATGGTGGTTCTATATTTAAAGCATTTTTAAGAAATGCCACACTGTGTTCCATAGTTGCTGTACTGCTTTACATTCCCACTAACAGTGCACAAGAATTCCAATTTTTCCACATTCTCACCAACATTTGTTATTTTCCTTTTTTTGTTTTATAATGGGCATCCTCGCAGGTATGAAGTGATACCTCATCGTGGTTTTGATTTTCATTTTCCTGATGATTAGTGATGTTGAAAATCTTGTCATATACCTGTTGGCCATTTGTATGTCTTCTTGGGGAAATGCCTATTCAAGTCCATTGCCAGCTTCTTAATCAGTTTATTTGTTTTTTTGTGTGTTAAGTTGTAGACAATTCTTTACATATTTTGGGTGTTAACCCTTTATCAGATATGTGGTTTGTAAGTATTTTCTCCCATTCCATAGGTGGACTTTTCACTTTCCATTACTGTGCAGAAGCTTTTAAATTTGATATAGTCTCATTTGTCTATTTTTGCTTTTGTCGCCTGTGCTTTTGGTGTCATAAACAAATTATTGTCAAGATCAACGTTATGAAGCTTCCCCCATGTTTTATTCTAGGAGTTTTATAGGTTCAATTCTCACATTTAAGTCTTTAATCTATTTTGAGTTGACTTTTATGTATGGTGTAAGACAGTGGTCCAGTTTCCTTCTTTTACATGAAGATATCCACCTTCCCCTGCAGCATTTTTTTCCTTGTAACTATATATATATATATATATATATATATATATATATATAAAATTGTAGTTGACATTCATTATTGTTCAGCTTCAGGGGTACAGTGCAGTGATCAGGCATCTACATCTTCCCTGAGGTGGTCTCCCTACGGAGACAAGTGTCTATCAGATACCCTACAAAATCTTTACAACATTATTGGTTACATTCCCCAAATTGACTTTCGTTTCCCTGTGGCCATCTTGTGGTTACTGACTGTGCTTTCTAATCCCTTCACCTTCCCCTTTTTCCCCACCCTCTCTCCCATCTAGCAACCCTCAGTTTTTCCTCTTTGTCTCTGAGACTACTTCTGATTAGTTCATTCATTTGCTCTTTTCTTTAAATTCTACATATAAGTGAGATCATATGGTATTTGTCTTTCTCTATCTGACTTATTTCACTTAACATAATATTCTCTAGATCCATCCATATTATTGCAAATGGTAATATTTCCTTCTTCTTTATGGCTGTGTAATACTCCATTGTATAAATGTACCACAGTTTCTTAATCCAGTCACCTACCGATGGGCATTTTGGTTGTTTCCATGTTTTGGCTATTTTTTATAGTGCTATAATAAACATAGGGGTGCATAATTTTTTAAAAAAAGATTTTATTGGGGAAGGGGAACAGGACTTTATTGGGGAACAGTGTGTACTTCTAGGACTTTCTTTTTTTTTTCCAAGTCAAGTTGTTGTCCTTTCAATCTTAGTTGTGGAGGGTGCTGTTCAGCTTCAAGTTGTTGTCCTTTCAGTCTTAGTTGTGGAGGGCGCAGCTCATCTCCAGGTCCAGTTGCCATTGCTAGTTGCAGGGGGCACAGCCCACCATCGCTTGCGGGAGTCAAACCGGCAACCTTGTGGTCGAGAGCCCACGCTCCAACCAACTGAGCCATCTGGGAGCTCAGCGGCAGCTCAGCTCAAGGTGCCATGTTCAATCTTAGTTGCAGGGGGCGCTGCCCACCATTCCTTGTGGGACTCAAGGAATCAAACCGGCAGCCTTTGCAGTTAGGAGCATCGAGCTCTAACCACCTGAGCCACCGGGCCGGCCCCATAATTTTTGTTTGAATTAGAATTTTGGATTTCTCCAGATAGATACCTAGGTGTGGAATTGCTGGGTCATAAGGTAGTTCCATTTTCAGATTTTTGAGATACCTCCATACTGTTTTCCATAGCCCTGTACCATTTTTTGAAGAGACTATTTTTTCCACATCAGTAGTCTTGGCACCGTTGTAGAAGATCATTTGACTCTGCAAGGGTTTATTTCTGGCTGCCTATTTTTTTTTTCCAATTAAGTCTATGTCAGGGGTGTTCAAACTGCGGTCCGCGGGCCAACTGTGGCCGGCAATCCATTGTTAATTGGCCCGCAGCAAATTCAAAAAATATATTTAGTTTACTTAAATAAACCAGGTGAGGCAATACGTACTTCACCTCGAGTGAGTGGCCTGGCTGTTTGTGTATTTCACCCCATATGGCCCTTGGTGAAAAACGTTAAAAAAAGTTTGGACACCTCTGGTTTATGTCTTTATGCCACTACCATACTGTTTGGATTACTGTAGCTTTGTAATATGTTTTATAGCCAAGAAGTGTAAGACCTCCAGCTTTGTTTTTATCAACATTGTTTTCGCTATTCAGGGTCCTGTGGGATTTAATGTAACTTTAAGGATTATTTTTCTATTTCTGTAAAAAAAATAGCATGGGATTTGGATAAGGATTGCATTGATCTGTAGATCACTTTGGATAGTATGGCCACTTTACAATAGTAAGTCTTTCAGTCACTGAACATGAGATGTATTTCATTTGTGTCTTCTTAAATTTCTTTCAGCAATATTCTATAGTTATCAGTGTATAAGTCTTTTGCCACCTTGGTTAAGTTTATTCCTAAGTATTTTATTCTTTCTGATGCTATTATAAATGGTATTGTTTTCCTTCATTTCCTTTTCAGATTATTTGTTGTTAGAATATAGAAATGCAACAGATTTTTGTATATTGATTTTATATCCTACAATTCTGCTGCATTCACTTGTTTTAATAGGCTTTTGTGGAATCTTCAGGGTTTTCTAGAAGATCATGTCATCTGTGAACAAAGATAATTTTACTTCTTTCTTTCTGATTTGGATGTCTTTTATTTCTTGTTCTTTGCTTATTGTTCTGGTTAGTACTTTCAGTACTATATTGAATAGAAGTGATAAGAATTGGCATCCTTGTCTCATTTCCTAAAGGAAAAGCTTTCAGTTTTTAATCATCAAGTATAATATTAGCTGTGGGCTTTTCATATATTGACTTTATGCTAGGTAATTTAGTTCTATTATTTTCTTAGATTTTTTTTATCATAAAAGGGTACTGAATTTTGTGAAATGCTTTTTCTGCATCTATTAAGATGGTCGTGATTTTTATTTTTCCCTCTGTTAATATGGTGTCTTGCATTGATTGATTTGCATATGTCGAACCATCCTTACATCCCAGGGATAAACTCCACTTGATCATGATATATGATTCTTTTAATGTGCTGTTGAATTTTGTTTTCTATTATTTTGTTGAGAATTTTGCATCTATATAGTCATCTGGGATACTGGCCTGTAATTTTCTTTTTTTGCAATGTTTGAAGAGGATTGGTGTTCATTCTTCTTCAATTATTGAAAAAGTTGAGAATGATTGTTGTTAATCCTTCTTTAAATGTTTGATAAAATTCCCCCAGTGAGGTCAGGTGGTCCTGGGCTTTTCTTTGTTGGGAGGATTTTATTACTGATTCGAACTCCTTACTTGTTATACGTCTGTTCACAATTTCCATTTGTTTATGATTCAGTCTTGACAAGTTGTATGTTTCCAGAAATTTATCCATTTTTTTTCTAGGTTGTCCAATGTTTTGCTTTATAATTTTTCACAAGTCTCTTATAATCATTTTAATTTCAGTTATAATGTCTCCTGTTTCACTTCTGATTTTATTTGAGTCTTCTCTTTTTTTCTTAGTCTAGCTA